>NW_028152980.1:0-97257 GCF_951799395.1 Argentina silus | reverse complement strand
TTTTGGCGCGCCAGCCGTTTCTTTCATTTTGGGGCCTATGTGTTTTTCGACCTTGAAATCGCAAAAAAGGCGCGAAAACATGGATTTGTATCTCCTGCCGCGCACACACTTCCGATAGCTTGCAAAGGCCTAAAAAACACAAGCAGCCCGTGAGTTATTATGGGAGAGACTGTTTTCATCAAGTTTGAAGCCATAGTTTTGGCGCGGCAGCCGTTTCTTTCATTTTGGGGCCTATGTGTTTTTCGACCTTGAAATCGCAAAAAAGGCGCGAAAACATGGATTTGTCTCTCCTGCCGCGCACACACTTCCGATTGCTTGCGAAGGCCTAAAAAACACAATCAGCCCGTGAGTTAATATGGGAGAGACTGTTTTCATCAAGTTTGAAGCCATAGTTTTGGCGCGGCAGCCGTTTCTTTCATTTTGGGGCCTATGTGTTTTTCGACCTTGAAATCGCAAAAAAGGCGCGAAAACATGGATTTGTATCTCCTGCCGCGCACACACTTCCGATAGCTTGCAAAGGCCTAAAAAACACAAGCAGCCCGTGAGTTATTATGGGAGAGACTGTTTTCATCAAGTTTGAAGCCATAGTTTTGGCGCGGCAGCCGTTTCTTTCATTTTGGGGCCTATGTGTTTTTCGACCTTGAAATCGCAAAAAATGCGCGAAAACATGGATTTGTCTCTCCTGCCGCGCACACACTTCCGATAGCTTGCGAAGGCCTAAAAAACACAAGCGGCCCTTGAGTTATTGTGGGAGAGACTGTTTTCATCAAGTTTGAAGCCTCAGTTTTGGCTGGACAGCCGTTTCTTTATTTTTGGGGTCTGTGTGTTTTTCGACCTGGAAATGGCAAAACAGGCGCGAAAACATAGATTTGTCTCTCCTGCTGCGCACACACTTCCGATAGCTTGCGAAGGCCTAAAAAACACAATCAGCCCGTGAGTTAATATGGGAGAGACTGTTTTCATCAAGTTTGAAGCCATAGTTTTGGCGCGCCAGCCGTTTCTTTCATTTTGGGGCCTATGTGTTTTTCGACCTTGAAATCGCAAAAAAGGCGCGAAAACATGGATTTGTCTCTCCTGCCGCGCACACACTTCCGATAGCTTGCAAAGGCCTAAAAAACACAAGCAGCCCGTGAGTTATTATGGGAGAGACTGTTTTCATCAAGTTTGAAGCCATAGTTTTGGCGCGGCAGCCGTTTCTTTCATTTTGGGGCCTATGTGTTTTTCGACCTTGAAATCGCAAAAAAGGCGCGAAAACATGGATTTGTCTCTCCTGCTGCGCACACACTTCTGATAGCTTGCGAAGGCCTAAAAAACACAATCAGCCCGTGAGTTAATATGGGAGAGACTGTTTTCATCAAGTTTGAAGCCATAGTTTTGGCGCGGCAGCCGTTTCTTTCATTTTGGGGCCTATGTGTTTTTCGACCTTGAAATCGCAAAAAATGCGCGAAAACATGGATTTGTCTCTCCTGCCGCGCACACACTTCCGATAGCTTGCGAAGGCCTAAAAAACACAAGCGGCCCTTGAGTTATTGTGGGAGAGACTGTTTTCATCAAGTTTGAAGCCTCAGTTTTGGCTGGACAGCCGTTTCTTTATTTTTGGGGTCTGTGTGTTTTTCGACCTGGAAATCGCAAAAAAGGCGCGAAAACATGGATTTGTCTCTCCTGCCGCGCACACACTTCCGATAGCTTGCAAAGGCCTAAAAAACACAAGCAGTCCGTGAGTTATTATGGGAGAGACTGTTTTCATCAAGTTTGAAGCCATAGTTTTGGCACGCCAGCCGTTTCTTTCATTTTGGGGCCTATGTGTTTTTCGACCTTGAAATCGCAAAAAAGGCGCGAAAACATGGATTTGTCTCTCCTGCCGCGCACACACTTCCGATTGCTTGCGAAGGCCTAAAAAACACAA
Organism: Argentina silus; assembly: GCF_951799395.1. Taxonomy (NCBI): domain Eukaryota; kingdom Metazoa; phylum Chordata; class Actinopteri; order Argentiniformes; family Argentinidae; genus Argentina; species Argentina silus. The sequence continues at coordinate 95,351 of NW_028152980.1, read as the reverse complement.
TCAGCCCGTGAGTTAATATGGGAGAGACTGTTTTCATCAAGTTTGAAGCCATAGTTTTGGCGCGGCAGCCGTTTCTTTCATTTTGGGGCCTATGTGTTTTTCGACCTTGAAATCGCAAAAAAGGCGCGAAAACATGGATTTGTATCTCCTGCCGCGCACACACTTCCGATAGCTTGCAAAGGCCTAAAAAACACAAGCAGCCCGTGAGTTATTATGGGAGAGACTGTTTTCATCAAGTTTGAAGCCATAGTTTTGGCGCGGCAGCCGTTTCTTTAATTTTGGGGCCTATGTGTTTTTCGACCTTGAAATCGCAAAAAAGGCGCGAAAACATGGATTTGTCTCTACTGCCGCGCACACACTTCCGATAGCTTGCGAAGGCCTAAAAAACACAAGCGGCCCTTGAGTTATTTTGGGAGAGACTGTTTTCATCAAGTTTGAAGCCTCAGTTTTGGCTGGACAGCCGTTTCTTTATTTTTGGGGTCTGTGTGTTTTTCGACCTGGAAATGGCAAAAAAGGCGCGAAAACATAGATTTGTCTCTCCTGCTGCGCACACACTTCTGATAGCTTGCGAAGGCCTAAAAAACACAATCAGCCCGTGAGTTAATATGGGAGAGACTGTTTTCATCAAGTTTGAAGCCATAGTTTTGGCGCGGCAGCCGTTTCTTTCATTTTGGGGCCTATGTGTTTTTCGACCTTGAAATCGCGAAAAATGCGCGAAAACATGGATTTGTCTCTCCTGCCGCGCACACACTTCCGATAGCTTGCGAAGGCCTAAAAAACACAAGCGTCACTTGAGTTATTGTGGGAGAGACTGTTTTCATCAAGTTTGAAGCCTCAGTTTTGGCTGGACAGCCGTTTCTTTATTTTTGGGGTCTGTGTGTTTTTCGACCTGGAAATGGCAAAACAGGCGCGAAAACATAGATTTGTCTCTCCTGCTGCGCACACACTTCCGATAGCTTGCGAAGGCCTAAAAGACACAATCAGCCCGTGAGTTAATATGGAAGAGACTGTTTTCATCAAGTTTGAAGTCATAGTTTTGGCGCGCCAGCCGTTTCTTTCATTTTGGGGCCTATGTGTTTTTCGACCTTGAAATCGCAAAAAAGGCGCGAAAACATGGATTTGTCTCTCCTGCCGCGCACACACTTCCGATAGCTTGCAAAGGCCTAAAAAACACAAGCAGCCCGTGAGTTATTATGGGAGAGACTGTTTTCATCAAGTTTCAAGCCATAGTTTTGGCGCGCCAGCCGTTTCTTTCATTTTGGGGCCTATGTGTTTTTCGACCTTGAAATCGCAAAAAAGGCGCGAAAACATGGATTTGTCTCTCCTGCCGCGCACACACTTCCGATAGCTTGCAAAGGCCTAAAAAACACAAGTAGCCCGTGAGTTATTATGGGAGAGACTGTTTTCATCAAGTTTGAAGCCATAGTTTTGGCGCGGCAGCCGTTTCTTTCATATTGGGGCCTATGTGTTTTTCGACCTTGAAATCGCAAAAAATGCGCGAAAACATGGATTTGTCTCTACTGCCGCGCACACACTTCCGATAGCTTGCGAAGGCCTAAAAAAGACAAGCGGCCCTTGAGTTATTTTGGGAGAGACTGTTTTCATCAAGTTTGAAGCCTCAGTTTTGGCTGGACAGCCGTTTCTTTATTTTTGGGGTCTGTGTGTTTTTCGACCTGGAAATGGCAAAAAAGGCGCGAAAACATAGATTTGTCTCTCCTGCTGCGCACACACTTCCGATAGCTTGCGAAGGCCTAAAAAACACAATCAGCCCGTGAGTTAATATGGGAGAGACTGTTTTCATCAAGTTTGAAGCCATAGTTTTGGCGCGGCAGCCGTTTCTTTCATTTTGGGGCCTATGTGTTTTTCGACCTTGAAATCGCAAAAAAGGCGCGAAAACATGGATTTGTATCTCCTGCCGCGCACACACTTCCGATAGCTTGCAAAGGCCTAAAAAACACAAGCAGCCCGTGAGTTATTATGGGAGAGACTGTTTTCATCAAGTTTGAAGCCATAGTTTTGGCGCGGCAGCCGTTTCTTTCATTTTGGGGCCTATGTGTTTTTCGACCTTGAAATCGCAAAAAAGGCGCGAAAACATGGATTTGTCTCTACTGCCGCGCACACACTTCCGATAGCTTGCGAAGGCCTAAAAAACACAAGCGGCCCTTGAGTTATTTTGGGAGAGACTGTTTTCATCAAGTTTGAAGCCTCAGTTTTGGCTGGACAGCCGTTTCTTTATTTTTGGGGTCTGTGTGTTTTTCGACCTGGAAATGGCAAAAAAGGCGCGAAAACATAGATTTGTCTCTCCTGCTGCGCACACACTTCTGATAGCTTGCGAAGGCCTAAAAAACACAATCAGCCCGTGAGTTAATATGGGAGAGACTGTTTTCATCAAGTTTGAAGCCATAGTTTTGGCGCGGCAGCCGTTTCTTTCATTTTGGGGCCTATGTGTTTTTCGACCTTGAAATCGCAAAAAATGCGCGAAAACATGGATTTGTCTCTCCTGCCGCGCACACACTTCCGATAGCTTGCGAAGGCCTAAAAAACACAAGCGTCACTTGAGTTATTGTGGGAGAGACTGTTTTCATCAAGTTTGAAGCCTCAGTTTTGGCTGGACAGCCGTTTCTTTATTTTTGGGGTCTGTGTGTTTTTCGACCTGGAAATGGCAAAACAGGCGCGAAAACATAGATTTGTCTCTCCTGCTGCGCACACACTTCCGATAGCTTGCGAAGGCCTAAAAGACACAATCAGCCCGTGAGTTAATATGGAAGAGACTGTTTTCATCAAGTTTGAAGTCATAGTTTTGGCGCGCCAGCCGTTTCTTTCATTTTGGGGCCTATGTGTTTTTCGACCTTGAAATCGCAAAAAAGGCGCGAAAACATGGATTTGTCTCTCCTGCCGCGCACACACTTCCGATAGCTTGCAAAGGCCTAAAAAACACAAGCAGCCCGTGAGTTATTATGGGAGAGACTGTTTTCATCAAGTTTCAAGCCATAGTTTTGGCGCGCCAGCCGTTTCTTTCATTTTGGGGCCTATGTGTTTTTCGACCTTGAAATCGCAAAAAAGGCGCGAAAACATGGATTTGTCTCTCCTGCCGCGCACACACTTCCGATAGCTTGCAAAGGCCTAAAAAACACAAGTAGCCCGTGAGTTATTATGGGAGAGACTGTTTTCATCAAGTTTGAAGCCATAGTTTTGGCGCGGCAGCCGTTTCTTTCATTTTGGGGCCTATGTGTTTTTCGACCTTGAAATCGCAAAAAATGCGCGAAAACATGGATTTGTCTCTACTGCCGCGCACACACTTCCGATAGCTTGCGAAGGCCTAAAAAAGACAAGCGGCCCTTGAGTTATTTTGGGAGAGACTGTTTTCATCAAGTTTGAAGCCTCAGTTTTGGCTGGACAGCCGTTTCTTTATTTTTGGGGTCTGTGTGTTTTTCGACCTGGAAATGGCAAAAAAGGCGCGAAAACATAGATTTGTCTCTCCTGCTGCGCACACACTTCCGATAGCTTGCGAAGGCCTAAAAAACACAATCAGCCCGTGAGTTAATATGGGAGAGACTGTTTTCATCAAGTTTGAAGCCATAGTTTTGGCGCGGCAGCCGTTTCTTTCATTTTGGGGCCTATGTGTTTTTCGACCTTGAAATCGCAAAAAAGGCGCGAAAACATGGATTTGTATCTCCTGCCGCGCACACACTTCCGATAGCTTGCAAAGGCCTAAAAAACACAAGCAGCCCGTGAGTTATTATGGGAGAGACTGTTTTCATCAAGTTTGAAGCCATAGTTTTGGGCCGGCAGCCGTTTCTTTCATTTTGGGGCCTATGTGTTTTTCGACCTTGAAATCGCAAAAAATGCGCGAAAACATGGATTTGTCTCTCCTGCCGCGCACACACTTCCGATAGCTTGCGAAGGCCTAAAAAACACAAGCGTCCCTTGAGTTATTATGGGAGAGACTGTTTTCATCAAGTTTCAAGCCATAGTTTTGGCGCCCCAGCCGTTTCTTTCATTTTGGGGCCTATGTGTTTTTCGACCTTGAAATCGCAAAAAAGGCGCGAAAACATGGATTTGTCTCTCCTGCCGCGCACAACTTCCGATAGCTTGCAAAGGCCTAAAAAACACAAGCAGCCCGTGAGTTATTATGGGAGAGACTGTTTTCATCAAGTTTCAAGCCATAGTTTTGGCGCCCCAGCCGTTTCTTTCATTTTGGGGCCTATGTGTTTTTCGACCTTGAAATCGCAAAAAAGGCGCGAAAACATGGATTTGTCTCTACTGCCGCGCACACACTTCCGATAGCTTGCGAAGGCCTAAAAAACACAAGCGGCCCTTGAGTCATTTTGGGAGAGACTGTTTTCATCAAGTTTGAAGCCTCAGTTTTGGCTGGACAGCCGTTTCTTTATTTTTGGGGTCTGTGTGTTTTTCGACCTGGAAATGGCAAAAAAGGCGCGAAAACATAGATTTGTCTCTCCTGCTGCGCACACACTTCCGATAGCTTGCGAAGGCCTAAAAAACACAATCAGCCCGTGAGTTAATATGGGAGAGACTGTTTTCATCAAGTTTGAAGCCATAGTTTTGGCGCGGCAGCCGTTTCTTTCATTTTGGGGCCTATGTGTTTTTCGACCTTGAAATCGCAAAAAAGGCGCGAAAACATGGATTTGTATCTCCTGCCGCGCACACACTTCCGATAGCTTGCGAAGGCCTAAAAAACACAAGCGGCCCTTGAGTTATTTTGGGAGAGACTGTTTTCATCAAGTTTGAAGCCTCAGTTTTGGCTGGACAGCCGTTTCTTTATTTTTGGGGTCTGTGTGTTTTTCGACCTGGAAATGGCAAAAAAGGCGCGAAAACATAGATTTGTCTCTCCTGCCGCGCACACACTTCCGATAGCTTGCGAAGGCCTAAAAAACACAAGCGTCACTTGAGTTATTGTGGGAGAGACTGTTTTCATCAAGTTTGAAGCCTCAGTTTTGGCTGGACAGCCGTTTCTTTATTTTTGGGGTCTGTGTGTTTTTCGACCTGGAAATGGCAAAACAGGCGCGAAAACATAGATTTGTCTCTCCTGCTGCGCACACACTTCCGATAGCTTGCGAAGGCCTAAAAAACACAATCAGCCCGTGAGTTAATATGGGAGAGACTGTTTTCATCAAGTTTGAAGTCATAGTTTTGGCGCGCCAGCCGTTTCTTTCATTTTGGGGCCTATGTGTTTTTCGACCTTGAAATCGCAAAAAAGGCGCGAAAACATGGATTTGTCTCTCCTGCCGCGCACACACTTCCGATAGCTTGCAAAGGCCTAAAAAACACAAGCAGCCCGTGAGTTATTATGGGAAAGACTGTTTTCATCAAGTTTGAAGCCATAGTTTTGGCGCGCCAGCCGTTTCTTTCATTTTGGGGCCTATGTGTTTTTCGACCTTGAAATCTCAAAAAAGGCGCGAAAACATGGATTTGTCTCTCCTGCCGCGCACAACTTCCGATAGCTTGCAAAGGCCTAAAAAACACAAGCAGCCCGTGAGTTATTATGGGAGAGACTGTTTTCATCAAGTTTCAAGCCATAGTTTTGGCGCCCCAGCCGTTTCTTTCATTTTGGGGCCTATGTGTTTTTCGACCTTGAAATCGCAAAAAAGGCGCGAAAACATGGATTTGTCTCTCCTGCCGCGCACACACTTCCGATAGCTTGCAAAGGCCTAAAAAACACAAGCAGCCCGTGAGTTATTATGGGAGAGACTGTTTTCATCAAGTTTCAAGCCATAGTTTTGGCGCCCCAGCCGTTTCTTTCATTTTGGGGCCTATGTGTTTTTCGACCTTGAAATCGCAAAAAAGGCGCGAAAACATGGATTTGTCTCTCCTGCCGCGCACACACTTCCGATAGCTTGCAAAGGCCTAAAAAACACAAGCAGCCCGTGAGTTATTATGGGAGAGACTGTTTTCATCAAGATTGAAGCCATAGTTTTGGCGCGGCAGCCGTTTCTTTCATTTTGGGGCCTATGTGTTTTTCGACCTTGAAATCGCAAAAAATGCGCGAAAACATGGATTTGTCTCTCCTGCCGCGCACACACTTCCGATAGCTTGCGAAGGCCTAAAAAACACAAGCGGCCCTTGAGTTATTGTGGGAGAGACTGTTTTCATCAAGTTTGAAGCCTCAGTTTTGGCTGGACAGCCGTTTCTTTATTTTTGGGTTCTGTGTGTTTTTCGACCTGGAAATGGCAAAACAGGCGCGAAAACATAGATTTGTCTCTCCTGCCGCGCACACACTTCCGATAGCTTGCGAAGGCCTAAAAAACACAAGCAGCCCGTGAGTTATTATGGGAGAGACTGTTTTCATCAAGTTTGAAGCCATAGTTTTGGCGCGGCAGCCGTTTCTTTCATTTTGGGGCCTATGTGTTTTTCGACCTTGAAATCGCAAAAAAGGCGCGAAAACATGGATTTGTCTCTCCTGCCGCGCACACACTTCCGATAGCTTGCAAAGGCCTAAAAAACACAAGCAGCCCGTGAGTTATTATGGGAGAGACTGTTTTCATCAAGTTTGAAGCCATAGTTTTGGCGCGGCAGCCGTTTCTTTCATTTTGGGGCCTATGTGTTTTTCGACCTTGAAATCGCAAAAAAGGCGCGAAAACATGGATTTGTCTCTACTGCCGCGCACACACTTCCGATAGCTTGCGAAGGCCTAAAAAACACAAGCGGCCCTTGAGTCATTTTGGGAGAGACTGTTTTCATCAAGTTTGAAGCCTCAGTTTTGGCTGGACAGCCGTTTCTTTATTTTTGGGGTCTGTGTGTTTTTCGACCTGGAAATGGCAAAAAAGGCGCGAAAACATAGATTTGTCTCTCTTGCTGCGCACACACTTCCGATAGCTTGCGAAGGCCTAAAAAACACAATCAGCCCGTGAGTTAATATGGGAGAGACTGTTTTCATCAAGTTTGAAGCCATAGTTTTGGCGCGGCAGCCGTTTCTTTCATTTTGGGGCCTATGTGTTTTTCGACCTTGAAATCGCAAAAAAGGCGCGAAAACATGGATTTGTATCTCCTGCCGCGCACACACTTCCGATAGCTTGCGAAGGCCTAAAAAACACAAGCGGCCCTTGAGTTATTTTGGGAGAGACTGTTTTCATCAAGTTTGAAGCCTCAGTTTTGGCTGGACAGCCGTTTCTTTATTTTTGGGGTCTGTGTGTTTTTCGACCTGGAAATGGCAAAAAAGGCGCGAAAACATAGATTTGTCTCTCCTGCCGCGCACACACTTCCGATAGCTTGCGAAGGCCTAAAAAACACAAGCGTCACTTGAGTTATTGTGGGAGAGACTGTTTTCATCAAGTTTGAAGCCTCAGTTTTGGCTGGACAGCCGTTTCTTTATTTTTGGGGTCTGTGTGTTTTTCGACCTGGAAATGGCAAAACAGGCGCGAAAACATAGATTTGTCTCTCCTGCTGCGCACACACTTCCGATAGCTTGCGAAGGCCTAAAAAACACAATCAGCCCGTGAGTTAATATGGGAGAGACTGTTTTCATCAAGTTTGAAGTCATAGTTTTGGCGCGCCAGCCGTTTCTTTCATTTTGGGGCCTATGTGTTTTTCGACCTTGAAATCGCAAAAAAGGCGCGAAAACATGGATTTGTCTCTCCTGCCGCGCACACACTTCCGATAGCTTGCAAAGGCCTAAAAAACACAAGCAGCCCGTGAGTTATTATGGGAAAGACTGTTTTCATCAAGTTTGAAGCCATAGTTTTGGCGCGCCAGCCGTTTCTTTCATTTTGGGGCCTATGTGTTTTTCGACCTTGAAATCTCAAAAAAGGCGCGAAAACATGGATTTGTCTCTCCTGCCGCGCACAACTTCCGATAGCTTGCAAAGGCCTAAAAAACACAAGCAGCCCGTGAGTTATTATGGGAGAGACTGTTTTCATCAAGTTTCAAGCCATAGTTTTGGCGCCCCAGCCGTTTCTTTCATTTTGGGGCCTATGTGTTTTTCGACCTTGAAATCGCAAAAAAGGCGCGAAAACATGGATTTGTCTCTCCTGCCGCGCACACACTTCCGATAGCTTGCAAAGGCCTAAAAAACACAAGCAGCCCGTGAGTTATTATGGGAGAGACTGTTTTCATCAAGTTTCAAGCCATAGTTTTGACGCCCCAGCCGTTTCTTTCATTTTGGGGCCTATGTGTTTTTCGACCTTGAAATCGCAAAAAAGGCGCGAAAACATGGATTTGTCTCTCCTGCCGCGCACACACTTCCGATAGCTTGCAAAGGCCTAAAAAACACAAGCAGCCCGTGAGTTATTATGGGAGAGACTGTTTTCATCAAGATTGAAGCCATAGTTTTGGCGCGGCAGCCGTTTCTTTCATTTTGGGGCCTATGTGTTTTTCGACCTTGAAATCGCAAAAAATGCGCGAAAACATGGATTTGTCTCTCCTGCCGCGCACACACTTCCGATAGCTTGCGAAGGCCTAAAAAACACAAGCGGCCCTTGAGTTATTGTGGGAGAGACTGTTTTCATCAAGTTTGAAGCCTCAGTTTTGGCTGGACAGCCGTTTCTTTATTTTTGGGGTCTGTGTGTTTTTCGACCTGGAAATGGCAAAAAAGGCGCGAAAACATAGATTTGTCTCTCTTGCTGCGCACACACTTCCGATAGCTTGCGAAGGCCTAAAAAACACAATCAGCCCGTGAGTTAATATGGGAGAGACTGTTTTCATCAAGTTTGAAGCCATAGTTTTGGCGCGGCAGCCGTTTCTTTCATTTTGGGGCCTATGTGTTTTTCGACCTTGAAATCGCAAAAAAGGCGCGAAAACATGGATTTGTATCTCCTGCCGCGCACACACTTCCGATAGCTTGCGAAGGCCTAAAAAACACAAGCGGCCCTTGAGTTATTTTGGGAGAGACTGTTTTCATCAAGTTTGAAGCCTCAGTTTTGGCTGGACAGCCGTTTCTTTATTTTTGGGGTCTGTGTGTTTTTCGACCTGGAAATGGCAAAAAAGGCGCGAAAACATAGATTTGTCTCTCCTGCCGCGCACACACTTCCGATAGCTTGCGAAGGCCTAAAAAACACAAGCGTCACTTGAGTTATTGTGGGAGAGACTGTTTTCATCAAGTTTGAAGCCTCAGTTTTGGCTGGACAGCCGTTTCTTTATTTTTGGGGTCTGTGTGTTTTTCGACCTGGAAATGGCAAAACAGGCGCGAAAACATAGATTTGTCTCTCCTGCTGCGCACACACTTCCGATAGCTTGCGAAGGCCTAAAAAACACAATCAGCCCGTGAGTTAATATGGGAGAGACTGTTTTCATCAAGTTTGAAGTCATAGTTTTGGCGCGCCAGCCGTTTCTTTCATTTTGGGGCCTATGTGTTTTTCGACCTTGAAATCGCAAAAAAGGCGCGAAAACATGGATTTGTCTCTCCTGCCGCGCACACACTTCCGATAGCTTGCAAAGGCCTAAAAAACACAAGCAGCCCGTGAGTTATTATGGGAAAGACTGTTTTCATCAAGTTTGAAGCCATAGTTTTGGCGCGCCAGCCGTTTCTTTCATTTTGGGGCCTATGTGTTTTTCGACCTTGAAATCTCAAAAAAGGCGCGAAAACATGGATTTGTCTCTCCTGCCGCGCACAACTTCCGATAGCTTGCAAAGGCCTAAAAAACACAAGCAGCCCGTGAGTTATTATGGGAGAGACTGTTTTCATCAAGTTTCAAGCCATAGTTTTGGCGCCCCAGCCGTTTCTTTCATTTTGGGGCCTATGTGTTTTTCGACCTTGAAATCGCAAAAAAGGCGCGAAAACATGGATTTGTCTCTCCTGCCGCGCACACACTTCCGATAGCTTGCAAAGGCCTAAAAAACACAAGCAGCCCGTGAGTTATTATGGGAGAGACTGTTTTCATCAAGTTTCAAGCCATAGTTTTGACGCCCCAGCCGTTTCTTTCATTTTGGGGCCTATGTGTTTTTCGACCTTGAAATCGCAAAAAAGGCGCGAAAACATGGATTTGTCTCTCCTGCCGCGCACACACTTCCGATAGCTTGCAAAGGCCTAAAAAACACAAGCAGCCCGTGAGTTATTATGGGAGAGACTGTTTTCATCAAGATTGAAGCCATAGTTTTGGCGCGGCAGCCGTTTCTTTCATTTTGGGGCCTATGTGTTTTTCGACCTTGAAATCGCAAAAAATGCGCGAAAACATGGATTTGTCTCTCCTGCCGCGCACACACTTCCGATAGCTTGCGAAGGCCTAAAAAACACAAGCGGCCCTTGAGTTATTGTGGGAGAGACTGTTTTCATCAAGTTTGAAGCCTCAGTTTTGGCTGGACAGCCGTTTCTTTATTTTTGGGTTCTGTGTGTTTTTCGACCTGGAAATGGCAAAACAGGCGCGAAAACATAGATTTGTCTCTCCTGCCGCGCACACACTTCAGATAGCTTGCAAAGGCCTAAAAAACACAAGCAGCCCGTGAGTTATTATGGGAGAGACTGTTTTCATCAAGTTTGAAGCCATAGTTTTGGCGCGCCAGCCGTTTCTTTCATTTTGGGGCCTATGTGTTTTTCGACCTTGAAATCGCAAAAAATGCGCGAAAACATGGATTTGTCTCTCCTGCCGCGCACACACTTCCGATAGCTTGCGAAGGCCTAAAAAACACAAGCGGCCCTTGAGTTATTGTGGGAGAGACTGTTTTCATCAAGTTTGAAGCCTCAGTTTTGGCTGGACAGCCGTTTCTTTATTTTTGGGTTCTGTGTGTTTTTCGACCTGGAAATGGCAAAACAGGCGCGAAAACATAGATTTGTCTCTCCTGCCGCGCACACACTTCCGATAGCTTGCGAAGGCCTAAAAAACACAAGCAGCCCGTGAGTTATTATGGGAGAGACTGTTTTCATCAAGTTTGAAGCCATAGTTTTGGCGCGCCAGCCGTTTCTTTCATTTTGGGGCCTATGTGTTTTTCGACCTTGAAATCGCAAAAAAGGCGCGAAAACATGGATTTGTCTCTCCTGCCGCGCACACACTTCCGATAGCTTGCAAAGGCCTAAAAAACACAAGCAGCCCGTGAGTTATTATGGGAGAGACTGTTTTCATCAAGTTTGAAGCCATAGTTTTGGCGCGGCAGCCGTTTCTTTCATTTTGGGGCCTATGTGTTTTTCGACCTTGAAATCGCAAAAAAGTCGCGAAAACATGGATTTGTCTCTCCTGCCGCGCACACACTTCCGATAGCTTGCAAAGGCCTAAAAAACACAAGCAGCCCGTGAGTTATTATGGGAAAGACTGTTTTCATCAAGTTTGAAGCCATAGTTTTGGCGCGCCAGCCGTTTCTTTCATTTTGGGGCCTATGTGTTTTTCGACCTTGAAATCGCAAAAAAGGCGCGAAAACATGGATTTGTCTTTCCTGCCGCGCACAACTTCCGATAGCTTGCAAAGGCCTAAAAAACACAAGCAGCCCTTGAGTTATTATGGGAGAGACTGTTTTCATCAAGATTGAAGCCATAGTTTTGGCGCGGCAGCCGTTTCTTTCATTTTGGGGCCTATGTGTTTTTCGACCTTGAAATCGCAAAAAATGCGCGAAAACATGGATTTGTCTCTCCTGCCGCGCACACACTTCCGATAGCTTGCAAAGGCCTAAAAAACACAAGCAGCCCGTGAGTTATTGTGGGAGAGACTGTTTTCATCAAGTTTGAAGCCTCAGTTTTGGCTGGACAGCCGTTTCTTTATTTTTGGGTTCTATGTGTTTTTCGACCTGGAAATGGCAAAAAAGGCGCGAAAACATAGATTTGTCTCTCCTGCTGCGCACACACTTCCGATAGCTTGCGAAGGCCTAAAAAACACAATCAGCCCGTGAGTTAATATGGGAGAGACTGTTTTCATCAAGTTTGAAGCCATAGTTTTGGCGCGGCAGCCGTTTCTTTCATTTTGGGGCCTATGTGTTTTTCGACCTTGAAATCGCAAAAAAGGCGCAAAAACATTGATTTGTCTCTCCTGCCGCGCACACACTTCCGATAACTTGCAAAGGCCTAAAAAACACAAGCAGCCCGTGAGTTATTATGGGAGAGACTGTTTTCATCAAGTTTGAAGCCATAGTTTTGGCGCGCCAGCCGTTTCTTTCATTTTGGGGCCTATGTGTTTTTCGACCTTGAAATCGCAAAAAAGGGGCGAAAACATGGATTTGTCTCTCCTGCTGCGCACACACTTCCGATAGCTTGCAAAGGCCTAAAAAACACAAGCAGGCCGTGAGTTATTATGGGAGAGACTGTTTTCATCAAGTTTGAAGCCATAGTTTTGGTGCGCCACCCGTTTCTTTCATTTTGGGGCCTATGTGTTTTTCGACCTTGAAATCGCAAAAAAGGGGCGAAAACATGGATTTGTCTCTCCTGCCGCGCACACACTTCCGATAGCTTGCAAAGGCCTAAAAAACACAAGCAGGCCGTGAGTTATTATGGGAGAGACTGTTTTCATCAAGTTTGAAGCCATAGTTTTGGTGCGCCACCCGTTTCTTTCATTTTGGGGCCTATGTGTTTTTCGACCTTGAAATCGCAAAAAAGGCGCGAAAACATGGATTTGTCTCTCCTGCCGCGCACACATTTCCGATAGCTTGCAAAGGCCTAAAAAACACAAGCAGCCCGTGAGTTATTATGGGAGAGACTGTTTTCATCAAGTTTGAAGCAATAGTTTTGGCGCGGCAGCCGTTTCTTTCATTTTGGGGCCTATGTGTTTTTCGACCTTGAAATCGCAAAAAAGGCGCGAAAACATGGATTTGTCTCTCCTGCCGCGCACACACTTCCAATAGCTTGCAAAGGCCTAAAAAACACAAGCAGCCCGTGAGTTATTATGGGAGAGACTGTTTTCATCAAGTTTGAAGCCATAGTTTTGGCGCGGCAGCCGTTTCTTTCATTTTGGGGCCTATGTGTTTTTCGACCTTGAAATCGCAAAAAATGCGCGAAAACATGGATTTGTCTCTCCTGCCGCGCACACACTTCCGATAGCTTGCAAAGGCCTAAAAAACACAAGCAGCCCGTGAGTTATTATGGGAGAGACTGTTTTCATCAAGTTTGAAGCCATAGTTTTGGCGCGGCAGCCGTTTCTTTGATTTTGGGGCCTATGTGTTTTTCGACCTTGAAATCGCAAAAAAGGCGAGAAAACATGGATTTGTCTCTCCTGCCGCGCACACACTTCCGATAGCTTGCAAAGGCCTAAAAAACACAAGCAGCCCGTGAGTTATTATGGGAGAGACTGTTTTCATCAAGTTTGAAGCCATAGTTTTGGCGCGCCAGCAGTTTCTTTCATTTTGGGGCCTATGTCTTTTTCGACCTTGAAGTCGCAAAAAAGGCGCGAAAACATTGATTTGTCTCTCCTGCCGCGCACACACTTCCGATAGCTTGCAAAGGCCTAAAAAACACAAGCGGCCCTTGAGTTATTGTGGGAGAGACTGTTTTCATCAAGTTTGAAGCCTCAGTTTTGGCTGGACAGCCGTTTCTTTATTTTTGGGGTCTGTGTGTTTTTCGACCTGGAAATGGCAAAACAGGCGCGAAAACATAGATTTGTGTCTCCTGCTGTGCACACACTTCCGATAGCTTGCGAAGGCCTAAAAAACACAATCAGCCCGTGAGTTAATATGGGAGAGACTGTTTTCATCAAGTTTGAAGCCATAGTTTTGGCGCGGCAGCCGTTTCTTTCATTTTGGGGCCTATGTGTTTTTCGACCTTGAAATCGCAAAAAAGGCGCGAAAACATGGATTTGTCTCTCCTGCCGCGCACACACTTCCGATAGCTTGCAAAGGCCTAAAAAACACAAGCAGCCCGTGAGTTATTATGGGAGAGACTGTTTTCATCAAGTTTGAAGCCATAGTTTTGGCGCGGCAGCCGTTTCTTTCATTTTGGGGCCTATGTGTTTTTCGACCTTGAAATCGCAAAAAAGGTGCAAAAACATGGATTTGTCTCTCCTGCCGCGCACACACTTCCGATAGCTTGCGAAGGCCTAAAAAACACAAGCGGCCCTTGAGTTATTGTGGGAGAGACTGTTTTCATCAAGTTTGAAGCCTCAGTTTTGGCTGGACAGCCGTTTCTTTATTTTTGGGTTCTGTGTGTTTTTCGACCTGGAAATGGCAAAAAAGGCGCGAAAACATAGATTTGTCTCTCCTGCCGCGCACACACTTCCGATAGCTTGCAAAGGCCTAAAAAACACAAGCAGCCCGTGAGTTATTATGGGAAAGACTGTTTTCATCAAGTTTGAAGCCATAGTTTTGGCGCGGCAGCCGTTTCTTTCATTTTGGGGCCTATGTGTTTTTCGACCTTGAAATCGCAAAAAATGCGCGAAAACATGGATTTGTCTCTCCTGCCGCGCACACACTTCCGATAGCTTGCAAAGGCCTAAAAAACACAAGCAGCCCGTGAGTTATTATGGGAGAGACTGTTTTCATCAAGTTTGAAGCCATAGTTTTGGCGCGGCAGCCGTTTCTTTCATTTTGGGGCCTATGTGTTTTTCGACCTTGAAATCGCAAAAAAGGCGCGAAAACATGGATTTGTCTCTCCTGCCGCGCACACACTTCCGATAGCTTGCAAAGGCCTAAAAAACACAAGCAGCCCTTGAGTTATTATGGGAGAGACTGTTTTCATCAAGTTTCAAGCCATAGTTTTGGCGCCCCAGCCGTTTCTTTCATTTTGGGGCCTATGTGTTTTTCGACCTTGAAATCGCAAAAAAGGCGCGAAAACATGGATTTGTCTCTCCTGCCGCGCACACACTTCCGATAGCTTGCAAAGGCCTAAAAAACACAAGCAGCCCGTGAGTTATTATGGGAGAGACTGTTTTCATCAAGATTGAAGCCATAGTTTTGGCGCGGCAGCCGTTTCTTTCATTTTGGGGCCTATGTGTTTTTCGACCTTGAAATCGCAAAAAATGCACGAAAACATGGATTTGTCTCTCCTGCCGCGCACACACTTCCGATAGCTTGCGAAGGCCTAAAAAACACAAGCGGCCCTTGAGTTATTGTGGGAGAGACTGTTTTCATCAAGTTTGAAGCCTCAGTTTTGGCTGGACAGCCGTTTCTTTATTTTTGGGTTCTGTGTGTTTTTCGACCTGGAAATGGCAAAAAAGGCGCGAAAACAGAGATTTGTCTCTCCTGCTGCGCACACACTTCCGATAGCTTGCGAAGGCCTAAAAAACACAATCAGCCCGTGAGTTAATATGGGAGAGACTGTTTTCATCAAGTTTGAAGCCATAGTTTTGGCGCGGCAGCCGTTTCTTTCATTTTGGGGCCTATGTGTTTTTCGACCTTGAAATCGCAAAAAAGGCGCAAAAACATTGATTTGTCTCTCCTGCCGCGCACACACTTCCGATAGCTTGCAAAGGCCTAAAAAACACAAGCAGCCCGTGAGTTATTATGGGAGAGACTGTTTTCATCAAGTTTGAAGCCATAGTTTTGGCGCGGCAGCCGTTTCTTTCATTTTGGGGCCTATGTGTTTTTCGACCTTGAAATCGCAAAAAATGCGCGAAAACATGGATTTGTCTCTACTGCCGCGCACACACTTCCGATAGCTTGCGAAGGCCTAAAAAACACAAGCGGCCCTTGAGATATTTTGGGAGAGACTGTTTTCATCAAGTTTGAAGCCTCAGTTTTGGCTGGACAGCCGTTTCTTTATTTTTGGGGTCTGTGTGTTTTTCGACCTGGAAATGGCAAAAAAGGCGCGAAAACATAGATTTGTCTCTCCTGCTGCGCACACACTTCCGATAGCTTGCGAAGGCCTAAAAAACACAATCAGCCCGTGAGTTAATATGGGAGAGACTGTTTTCATCAACTTTGAAGCCATAGTTTTGGCGCGGCATCCGTTTCTTTCATTTTGGGGCCTATGTGTTTTTCGACCTTGAAATCGCAAAAAAGGCGCGAAAACATGGATTTGTATCTCCTGCCGTGCACACACTTCCGATAGCTTGCAAAGGCCTAAAAAACACAAGCAGCCCGTGAGTTATTATGGGAGAGACTGTTTTCATCAAGTTTGAAGCCTCAGTTTTGGCTGGACAGCCGTTTCTTTATTTTTGGGGTCTGTGTGTTTTTCGACCTGGAAATGGCAAAACAGGCGCGAAAACATAGATTTGTCTCTCCTGCTGCGCACACACTTCCGATAGCTTGCGAAGGCCTAAAAAACACAATCAGCCCGTGAGTTAATATGGGAGAGACTGTTTTCATCAAGTTTGAAGCCATAGTTTTGGCGCGCCAGCCGTTTCTTTCATTTTGGGGCCTATGTGTTTTTCGACCTTGAAATCGCAAAAAAGGCGCGAAAACATGGATTTGTCTCTCCTGCCGCGCACACACTTCCGATAGCTTGCAAAGGCCTAAAAAACACAAGCAGCCCGTAAGTTATTATGGGAGAGACTGTTTTCATCAAGTTTGAAGCCATAGTTTTGGCGCGGCAGCCGTTTCTTTCATTTTGGGGCCTTTGTGTTTTTCGACCTGGAAATGGCAAAAAAGGCGCGAAAACATGGATTTGTCTCTCCTGCCGCGCACACACTTCCGATAGCGTGCAAAGGCCTAAAAAACACAAGCAGCCCGTGAGTTATTATGGGAGAGACTGTTTTCATCAAGTTTGAAGCCATAGTTTTGGCGCGCCAGCCGTTTCTTTCATTTTGGGGCCTATGTGTTTTTCGACCTTGAAATCGCAAAAAAGTCGCGAAAACATTGATTTGTCTCTCCTGCTGCGCACACACTTCCGATAGCTTGCGAAGGCCTAAAAGACACAATCAGCCCGTGAGTTATTGTGGGAGAGACTGTTTTCATCAAGTTTGAAGCCATAGTTTTGGCGCGCCAGCCGTTTCTTTCATTTTGGGGCCTATGTGTTTTTCGACCTTGAAATCGCAAAAAAGGCGCGAAAACATGGATTTGTCTCTCCTGCCGCGCACACACTTCCGATAGCTTGCAAAGGCCTAAAAAACACAAGCAGCCCGTGAGTTATTATGGGAGAGACTGTTTTCATCAAGATTGAAGCCATAGTTTTGGCGCGGCAGCCGTTTCTTTCATTTTGGGGCCTATGTGTTTTTCGACCTTGAAATCGCAAAAAAGGCGCGAAAACATGGATTTGTCTCTCCTGCCGCGTATACACTTCCAATAGCTTGCAAAGGCCTAAAAAACACAAGCAGCCCGTGAGTTATTATGGGAGAGACTGTTTTCATCAAGTTTGAAGCCATAGTTTTGGCGCGGCAGCCGTTTCTTTCATTTTGGGGCCTATGTGTTTTTCGACCTTGAAATCGCAAAAAAGGCGCGAAAACATGGATTTGTCTCTCCTGCCGCGCACACACTTCCGATAGCTTGCAAAGGCCTAAAAAACACAAGCAGCCCGTGAGTTATTATGGGAGAGACTGTTTTCATCAAGTTTGAAGCCATAGTTTTGGCGCGGCAGCCGTTTCTTTCATTTTGGGGACTATGTGTTTTTCGACCTTGAAATCGCAAAAAAGGCGCGAAAACATGGATTTGTCTCTCCTGCCGCGCACACACTTCCGATAGCTTGCAAAGGCCTAAAAAACACAAGCAGCCCGTGAGTTATTATGGGAGAGACTGTTTTCATCAAGTTTGAAGCCATAGTTTTGGCGCGGCAGCCGTTTCTTTCATTTTGGGGCCTATGTGTTTTTCGACCTTGAAATCGCAAAAAAGGCGCGAAAACATGGATTTGTCTCTCCTGCCGCGCACACACTTCCGATAGCTTGCAAAGGCCTAAAAAACACAAGCAGACCGTGAGTTATTATGGGAAAGACTGTTTTCATCAAGTTTGAAGCTATAGTTTTGGCGCGCCAGCCGTTTCTTTCATTTTGGGGCCTATGTGTTTTTCGACCTTGAAATCGCAAAAAAGGCGCGAAAACATGGATTTGTCTCTCCTGCCGCGCACAACTTCCGATAGCTTGCAAAGGCCTAAAAAACACAAGCAGCCCTTGAGTTATTATGGGAGAGACTGTTTTCATCAAGTTTCAAGCCATAGTTTTGGCGCCCCTGCCGTTTCTTTCATTTTGGGGCCTATGTGTTTTTCGACCTTGAAATCGCAAAAAAGGCGCGAAAACATGGATTTGTCTCTCCTGCCGCGCACACACTTCCGATAGCTTGCAAAGGCCTAAAAAACACAAGCAGCCCGTGAGTTATTATGGGAGAGACTGTTTTCATCAAGATTGAAGCCATAGTTTTGGCGCGGCAGCCGTTTCTTTCATTTTGGGGCCTATGTGTTTTTCGACCTTGAAATCGCAAAAAATGCACGAAAACATGGATTTGTCTCTCCTGCCGCGCACACACTTCCGATAGCTTGCGAAGGCCTAAAAAACACAAGCGGCCCTTGAGTTATTGTGGGAGAGACTGTTTTCATCAAGTTTGAAGCCTCAGTTTTGGCTGGACAGCCGTTTCTTTATTTTTGGGTTCTATGTGTTTTTCGACCTGGAAATGGCAAAAAAGGCGCGAAAACATAGATTTGTCTCTCCTGCTGCGCACACACTTCCGATAGCTTGCGAAGGCCTAAAAAACACAATCAGCCCGTGAGTCAATATGGGAGAGACTGTTTTCATCAAGTTTCAAGCCATAGTTTTGGCGCCCCAGACCGTTTCTTTCATTTTGGGGCCTATGTGTTTTTCGACCTTGAAATCGCAAAAAAGGCGCGAAAACATGGATTTGTCTCTCCTGCCGCGCACAACTTCCGATAGCTTGCAAAGGCCTAAAAAACACAAGCAGCCCTTGAGTTATTATGGGAGAGACTGTTTTCATCAAGTTTCAAGCCATAGTTTTGGCGCCCCAGCCGTTTCTTTCATTTTGGGGCCTATGTGTTTTTCGACCTTGAAATCGCAAAAAAGGCGCGAAAACATGGATTTGTCTCTCCTGCCGCGCACACACTTCCGATAGCTTGCAAAGGCCTAAAAAACACAAGCAGCCCGTGAGTTATTATGGGAGAGACTGTTTTCATCAAGTTTGAAGCCATAGTTTTGGCGCGGCAGCCGTTTCTTTCATTTTGGGGCCTATGTGTTTTTCGACCTTGAAATCGCAAAAAAGTCGCGAAAACATGGATTTGTCTCTCCTGCCGCGCACACACTTCCGATAGCTTGCAAAGGCCTAAAAAACACAAGCAGCCCGTGAGTTATTATGGGAAAGACTGTTTTCATCAAGTTTGAAGCCATAGTTTTGGCGCGCCAGCCGTTTCTTTCATTTTGGGGCCTATGTGTTTTTCGACCTTGAAATCGCAAAAAATGCGCGAAAACATGGATTTGTCTCTCCTGCCGCGCACAACTTCCGATAGCTTGCAAAGGCCTAAAAAACACAAGCAGCCCTTGAGTTATTATGGGAGAGACTGTTTTCATCAAGTTTCAAGCCATAGTTTTGGCGCCCCAGCCGTTTCTTTCATTTTGGGGCCTATGTGTTTTTCGACCTTGAAATCGCAAAAAAGGCGCGAAAACATGGATTTGTCTCTCCTGCCGCGCACACACTTCCGATAGCTTGCAAAGGCCTAAAAAACACAAGCAGCCCGTGAGTTATTATGGGAGAGACTGTTTTCATCAACTTTGAAGCCATAGTTTTGGCGCGGCATCCGTTTCTTTCATTTTGGGGCCTATGTGTTTTTCGACCTTGAAATCGCAAAAAAGGCGCGAAAACATGGATTTGTATCTCCTGCCGTGCACACACTTCCGATAGCTTGCAAAGGCCTAAAAAACACAAGCAGCCCGTGAGTTATTATGGGAGAGACTGTTTTCATCAAGTTTGAAGCCTCAGTTTTGGCTGGACAGCCGTTTCTTTATTTTTGGGGTCTGTGTGTTTTTCGACCTGGAAATGGCAAAACAGGCGCGAAAACATAGATTTGTCTCTCCTGCTGCACACACACTTCCGATAGCTTGCGAAGGCCTAAAAAACACAATCAGCCCGTGAGTTAATATGGGAGAGACTGTTTTCATCAAGTTTGAAGCCATAGTTTTGGCGCGCCAGCCGTTTCTTTCATTTTGGGGCCTATGTGTTTTTCGACCTTGAAATCGCAAAAAAGGCGCGAAAACATGGATTTGTCTCTCCTGCCGCGCACAACTTCCGATAGCTTGCAAAGGCCTAAAAAACACAAGCAGCCCTTGAGTTATTATGGGAGAGACTGTTTTCATCAAGTTTCAAGCCATAGTTTTGGCGCCCCAGCCGTTTCTTTCATTTTGGGGCCTATGTGTTTTTCGACCTTGAAATCGCAAAAAAGGCGCGAAAACATGGATTTGTCTCTCCTGCCGCGCACACACTTCCGATAGCTTGCAAAGGCCTAAAAAACACAAGCAGCCCGTGAGTTATTATGGGAGAGACTGTTTTCATCAACTTTGAAGCCATAGTTTTGGCGCGGCATCCGTTTCTTTCATTTTGGGGCCTATGTGTTTTTCGACCTTGAAATCGCAAAAAAGGCGCGAAAACATGGATTTGTATCTCCTGCCGTGCACACACTTCCGATAGCTTGCAAAGGCCTAAAAAACACAAGCAGCCCGTGAGTTATTATGGGAGAGACTGTTTTCATCAAGTTTGAAGCCTCAGTTTTGGCTGGACAGCCGTTTCTTTATTTTTGGGGTCTGTGTGTTTTTCGACCTGGAAATGGCAAAACAGGCGCGAAAACATAGATTTGTCTCTCCTGCTGCGCACACACTTCCGATAGCTTGCGAAGGCCTAAAAAACACAATCAGCCCGTGAGTTAATATGGGAGAGACTGTTTTCATCAAGTTTGAAGCCATAGTTTTGGCGCGGCAGCCGTTTCTTTCATTTTGGGGCCTTTGTGTTTTTCGACCTGGAAATGGCAAAAAAGGCGCGAAAACATGGATTTGTCTCTCCTGCCGCGCACACACTTCCGATAGCGTGCAAAGGCCTAAAAAACACAAGCAGCCCGTGAGTTATTATGGGAGAGACTGTTTTCATCAAGTTTGAAGCCATAGTTTTGGCGCGCCAGCCGTTTCTTTCATTTTGGGGCCTATGTGTTTTTCGACCTTGAAATCGCAAAAAAGTCGCGAAAACATTGATTTGTCTCTCCTGCTGCGCACACACTTCCGATAGCTTGCGAAGGCCTAAAAGACACAATCAGCCCGTGAGTTATTGTGGGAGAGACTGTTTTCATCAAGTTTGAAGCCATAGTTTTGGCGCGCCAGCCGTTTCTTTCATTTTGGGGCCTATGTGTTTTTCGACCTTGAAATCGCAAAAAAGGCGCGAAAACATGGATTTGTCTCTCCTGCCGCGCACACACTTCCGATAGCTTGCA
Organism: Argentina silus; assembly: GCF_951799395.1. NCBI lineage: Eukaryota > Metazoa > Chordata > Actinopteri > Argentiniformes > Argentinidae > Argentina > Argentina silus. The sequence goes on along the minus strand of NW_028152980.1, from coordinate 74,209 downwards.
AAGGCCTAAAAAACACAAGCAGCCCGTGAGTTATTATGGGAGAGACTGTTTTCATCAAGATTGAAGCCATAGTTTTGGCGCGGCAGCCGTTTCTTTCATTTTGGGGCCTATGTGTTTTTCGACCTTGAAATCGCAAAAAAGGCGCGAAAACATGGATTTGTCTCTCCTGCCGCGTATACACTTCCAATAGCTTGCAAAGGCCTAAAAAACACAAGCAGCCCGTGAGTTATTATGGGAGAGACTGTTTTCATCAAGTTTGAAGCCATAGTTTTGGCGCGGCAGCCGTTTCTTTCATTTTGGGGCCTATGTGTTTTTCGACCTTGAAATCGCAAAAAAGGCGCGAAAACATGGATTTGTCTCTCCTGCCGCGCACACACTTCCGATAGCTTGCAAAGGCCTAAAAAACACAAGCAGCCCGTGAGTTATTATGGGAGAGACTGTTTTCATCAAGTTTGAAGCCATAGTTTTGGCGCGGCAGCCGTTTCTTTCATTTTGGGGACTATGTGTTTTTCGACCTTGAAATCGCAAAAAAGGCGCGAAAACATGGATTTGTCTCTCCTGCCGCGCACACACTTCCGATAGCTTGCAAAGGCCTAAAAAACACAAGCAGCCCGTGAGTTATTATGGGAGAGACTGTTTTCATCAAGTTTGAAGCCATAGTTTTGGCGCGGCAGCCGTTTCTTTCATTTTGGGGCCTATGTGTTTTTCGACCTTGAAATCGCAAAAAAGGCGCGAAAACATGGATTTGTCTCTCCTGCCGCGCACACACTTCCGATAGCTTGCAAAGGCCTAAAAAACACAAGCAGACCGTGAGTTATTATGGGAAAGACTGTTTTCATCAAGTTTGAAGCTATAGTTTTGGCGCGCCAGCCGTTTCTTTCATTTTGGGGCCTATGTGTTTTTCGACCTTGAAATCGCAAAAAAGGCGCGAAAACATGGATTTGTCTCTCCTGCCGCGCACAACTTCCGATAGCTTGCAAAGGCCTAAAAAACACAAGCAGCCCTTGAGTTATTATGGGAGAGACTGTTTTCATCAAGTTTCAAGCCATAGTTTTGGCGCCCCTGCCGTTTCTTTCATTTTGGGGCCTATGTGTTTTTCGACCTTGAAATCGCAAAAAAGGCGCGAAAACATGGATTTGTCTCTCCTGCCGCGCACACACTTCCGATAGCTTGCAAAGGCCTAAAAAACACAAGCAGCCCGTGAGTTATTATGGGAGAGACTGTTTTCATCAAGATTGAAGCCATAGTTTTGGCGCGGCAGCCGTTTCTTTCATTTTGGGGCCTATGTGTTTTTCGACCTTGAAATCGCAAAAAATGCACGAAAACATGGATTTGTCTCTCCTGCCGCGCACACACTTCCGATAGCTTGCGAAGGCCTAAAAAACACAAGCGGCCCTTGAGTTATTGTGGGAGAGACTGTTTTCATCAAGTTTGAAGCCTCAGTTTTGGCTGGACAGCCGTTTCTTTATTTTTGGGTTCTATGTGTTTTTCGACCTGGAAATGGCAAAAAAGGCGCGAAAACATAGATTTGTCTCTCCTGCTGCGCACACACTTCCGATAGCTTGCGAAGGCCTAAAAAACACAATCAGCCCGTGAGTCAATATGGGAGAGACTGTTTTCATCAAGTTTCAAGCCATAGTTTTGGCGCCCCAGACCGTTTCTTTCATTTTGGGGCCTATGTGTTTTTCGACCTTGAAATCGCAAAAAAGGCGCGAAAACATGGATTTGTCTCTCCTGCCGCGCACAACTTCCGATAGCTTGCAAAGGCCTAAAAAACACAAGCAGCCCTTGAGTTATTATGGGAGAGACTGTTTTCATCAAGTTTCAAGCCATAGTTTTGGCGCCCCAGCCGTTTCTTTCATTTTGGGGCCTATGTGTTTTTCGACCTTGAAATCGCAAAAAAGGCGCGAAAACATGGATTTGTCTCTCCTGCCGCGCACACACTTCCGATAGCTTGCAAAGGCCTAAAAAACACAAGCAGCCCGTGAGTTATTATGGGAGAGACTGTTTTCATCAAGTTTGAAGCCATAGTTTTGGCGCGGCAGCCGTTTCTTTCATTTTGGGGCCTATGTGTTTTTCGACCTTGAAATCGCAAAAAAGTCGCGAAAACATGGATTTGTCTCTCCTGCCGCGCACACACTTCCGATAGCTTGCAAAGGCCTAAAAAACACAAGCAGCCCGTGAGTTATTATGGGAAAGACTGTTTTCATCAAGTTTGAAGCCATAGTTTTGGCGCGCCAGCCGTTTCTTTCATTTTGGGGCCTATGTGTTTTTCGACCTTGAAATCGCAAAAAATGCGCGAAAACATGGATTTGTCTCTCCTGCCGCGCACAACTTCCGATAGCTTGCAAAGGCCTAAAAAACACAAGCAGCCCTTGAGTTATTATGGGAGAGACTGTTTTCATCAAGTTTCAAGCCATAGTTTTGGCGCCCCAGCCGTTTCTTTCATTTTGGGGCCTATGTGTTTTTCGACCTTGAAATCGCAAAAAAGGCGCGAAAACATGGATTTGTCTCTCCTGCCGCGCACACACTTCCGATAGCTTGCAAAGGCCTAAAAAACACAAGCAGCCCGTGAGTTATTATGGGAGAGACTGTTTTCATCAAGATTGAAGCCATAGTTTTGGCGCGGCAGCCGTTTCTTTCATTTTGGGGCCTATGTGTTTTTCGACCTTGAAATCGCAAAAAAGGCGCGAAAACATGGATTTGTCTCTCCTGCCGCGCACACACTTCCAATAGCTTGCAAAGGCCTAAAAAACACAAGCAGCCCGTGAGTTATTATGGGAGAGACTGTTTTCATCAAGTTTGAAGCCATAGTTTTGGCGCGGCAGCCGTTTCTTTCATTTTGGGGCCTATGTGTTTTTCGACCTTGAAATCGCAAAAAATGCGCGAAAACATGGATTTGTCTCTCCTGCCGCGTACACACTTCCGATAGCTTGCAAAGGCCTAAAAAACACAAGCAGCCCGTGAGTTATTATGGGAGAGACTGTTTTCATCAAGTTTGAAGCCATAGTTTTGGCGCGGCAGCCGTTTCTTTCATTTTGGGGCCTATGTGTTTTTCGACCTTGAAATCGCAAAAAAGGCGCGAAAACATGGATTTGTCTCTCCTGCCGCGCACACACTTCCGATAGCTTGCAAAGGCCTAAAAAACACAAGCAGCCCGTGAGTTATTATGGGAAAGACTGTTTTCATCAAGTTTGAAGCCATAGTTTTGGCGCGCCAGCCGTTTCTTTCATTTTGGGGCCTATGTGTTTTTCGACCTTGAAATCGCAAAAAAGGCGCGAAAACATGGATTTGTCTCTCCTGCCGCGCACAACTTCCGATAGCTTGCAAAGGCCTAAAAAACACAAGCGGCCCTTGAGTTATTGTGGGAGAGACTGTTTTCATCAAGTTTGAAGCCTCAGTTTTGGCTGGACAGCCGTGTCTTTATTTTTGGGTTCTGTGTGTTTTTCGACCTGGAAATGGCAAAAAATGCGCGAAAACATGGATTTGTCTCTCCTGCCGCGCACACACTTCCGATAGCTTGCGAAGGCCTAAAAAACACAAGCAGCCCGTGAGTTATTATGGGAGAGACTGTTTTCATCAAGTTTGAAGCCATAGTTTTGGCGCGCCAGCCGTTTCTTTCATTTTGGGGCTTATGTGTTTTTCGACCTTGAAATCGCAAAAAAGGCGCGAAAACATGGATTTGTCTCTCCTGCCGCGCACACACTTCCGATAGCTTGCAAAGGCCTAAAAAACACAAGCAGCCCGTGAGTTATTATGGGAGAGACTGTTTTCATCAAGTTTGAAGCCATAGTTTTGGCGCGGCAGCCGTTTCTTTCATTTTGGGGCCTATGTGTTTTTCGACCTTGAAATCGCAAAAAAGGCGCGAAAACATGGATTTGTCTCTCCTGCCGCGCACACACTTCCGATAGCTTGCAAAGGCCTAAAAAACACAAGCAGCCCGTGAGTTATTATGGGAGAGACTGTTTTCATCAAGATTGAAGCCATAGTTTTGGCGCGGCAGCCGTTTCTTTCATTTTGGGGCCTATGTGTTTTTCGACCTTGAAATCGCAAAAAAGGCGCGAAAACATGGATTTGTCTCTCCTGCCGCGCACACACTTCCAATAGCTTGCAAAGGCCTAAAAAACACAAGCAGCCCGTGAGTTATTATGGGAGAGACTGTTTTCATCAAGTTTGAAGCCATAGTTTTGGCGCGGCAGCCGTTTCTTTCATTTTGGGGCCTATGTGTTTTTCGACCTTGAAATCGCAAAAAATGCGCGAAAACATGGATTTGTCTCTCCTGCCGCGTACACACTTCCGATAGCTTGCAAAGGCCTAAAAAACACAAGCAGCCCGTGAGTTATTATGGGAGAGACTGTTTTCATCAAGTTTGAAGCCATAGTTTTGGCGCGGCAGCCGTTTCTTTCATTTTGGGGCCTATGTGTTTTTCGACCTTGAAATCGCAAAAAAGGCGCGAAAACATGGATTTGTCTCTCCTGCCGCGCACACACTTCCGATAGCTTGCAAAGGCCTAAAAAACACAAGCAGCCCGTGAGTTATTATGGGAAAGACTGTTTTCATCAAGTTTGAAGCCATAGTTTTGGCGCGCCAGCCGTTTCTTTCATTTTGGGGCCTATGTGTTTTTCGACCTTGAAATCGCAAAAAAGGCGCGAAAACATGGATTTGTCTCTCCTGCCGCGCACAACTTCCGATAGCTTGCAAAGGCCTAAAAAACACAAGCGGCCCTTGAGTTATTGTGGGAGAGACTGTTTTCATCAAGTTTGAAGCCTCAGTTTTGGCTGGACAGCCGTGTCTTTATTTTTGGGTTCTGTGTGTTTTTCGACCTGGAAATGGCAAAAAATGCGCGAAAACATGGATTTGTCTCTCCTGCCGCGCACACACTTCCGATAGCTTGCGAAGGCCTAAAAAACACAAGCAGCCCGTGAGTTATTATGGGAGAGACTGTTTTCATCAAGTTTGAAGCCATAGTTTTGGCGCGCCAGCCGTTTCTTTCATTTTGGGGCTTATGTGTTTTTCGACCTTGAAATCGCAAAAAAGGCGCGAAAACATGGATTTGTCTCTCCTGCCGCGCACACACTTCCGATAGCTTGCAAAGGCCTAAAAAACACAAGCAGCCCGTGAGTTATTATGGGAGAGACTGTTTTCATCAAGTTTGAAGCCATAGTTTTGGCGCGGCAGCCGTTTCTTTCATTTTGGGGCCTATGTGTTTTTCGACCTTGAAATCGCAAAACATGCACGAAAACATGGATTTGTCTCTCCTGCCGCGCACACACTTCCGATAGCTTGCGAAGGCCTAAAAAACACAAGCGGCCCTTGAGTTATTGTGGGAGAGACTGTTTTCATCAAGTTTGAAGCCTCAGTTTTGGCTGGACAGCCGTTTCTTTATTTTTGGGTTCTATGTGTTTTTCGACCTGGAAATGGCAAAAAAGGCGCGAAAACATAGATTTGTCTCTCCTGCTGCGCACACACTTCCGATAGCTTGCGAAGGCCTAAAAAACACAATCAGCCCGTGAGTTAATATGGGAGAGACTGTTTTCATCAAGTTTCAAGCCATAGTTTTGGCGCCCCAGCCGTTTCTTTCATTTTGGGGCCTATGTGTTTTTCGACCTTGAAATCGCAAAAAAGGCGCGAAAACATGGATTTGTCTCTCCTGCCGCGCACAACTTCCGATAGCTTGCAAAGGCCTAAAAAACACAAGCAGCCCTTGAGTTATTATGGGAGAGACTGTTTTCATCAAGTTTCAAGCCATAGTTTTGGCGCCCCAGCCGTTTCTTTCATTTTGGGGCCTATGTGTTTTTCGACCTTGAAATCGCAAAAAAGGCGCGAAAACATGGATTTGTCTCTCCTGCCGCGCACACACTTCCGATAGCTTGCAAAGGCCTAAAAAACACAAGCAGCCCGTGAGTTATTATGGGAGAGACTGTTTTCATCAAGATTGAAGCCATAGTTTTGGCGCGGCAGCCGTTTCTTTCATTTTGGGGCCTATGTGTTTTTCGACCTTGAAATCGCAAAAAAGGCGCGAAAACATGGATTTGTCTCTCCTGCCGCGCACACACTTCCAATAGCTTGCAAAGGCCTAAAAAACACAAGCAGCCCGTGAGTTATTATGGGAGAGACTGTTTTCATCAAGTTTGAAGCCATAGTTTTGGCGCGGCAGCCGTTTCTTTCATTTTGGGGCCTATGTGTTTTTCGACCTTGAAATCGCAAAAAAGGCGCGAAAACATGGATTTGTCTCTCCTGCCGCGCACACACTTCCGATAGCTTGCAAAGGCCTAAAAAACACAAGCAGCCCGTGAGTTATTATGGGAAAGACTGTTTTCATCAAGTTTGAAGCCATAGTTTTGGCGCGCCAGCCGTTTCTTTCATTTTGGGGCCTATGTGTTTTTCGACCTTGAAATCGCAAAAAAGTCGCGAAAACATGGATTTGTCTCTCCTGCCGCGCACACACTTCCGATAGCTTGCAAAGGCCTAAAAAACACAAGCAGCCCTTGAGTTATTATGGGAGAGACTGTTTTCATCAAGTTTCAAGCCATAGTTTTGGCGCCCCAGCCGTTTCTTTCATTTTGGGGCCTATGTGTTTTTCGACCTTGAAATCGCAAAAAAGGCGCGAAAACATGGATTTATCTCTCCTGCCGCGCACACACTTCCAATAGCTTGCAAAGGCCTAAAAAAACACAAGCAGCCCGTGAGTTATTATGGGAGAGACTGTTTTCATCAAGTTTGAAGCCATAGTTTTGGCGCGGCAGCCGTTTCTTTCATTTTGGGGCCTATGTGTTTTTCGACCTTGAAATCGCAAAAAAGGCGCGAAAACATGGATTTGTCTCTCCTGCCGCGCACAACTTCCGATAGCTTGCAAAGGCCTAAAAAACACAAGCAGCCCTTGAGTTATTATGGGAGAGACTGTTTTCATCAAGTTTCAAGCCATAGTTTTGGCGCCCCAGCCGTTTCTTTCATTTTGGGGCCTATGTGTTTTTCGACCTTGAAATCGCAAAAAAGGCGCGAAAACATGGATTTGTCTCTCCTGCCGCGCACACACTTCCGATAGCTTGCAAAGGCCTAAAAAACACAAGCAGCCCGTGAGTTATTATGGGAGAGACTGTTTTCATCAAGATTGAAGCCATAGTTTTGGCGCGGCAGCCGTTTCTTTCATTTTGGGGCCTATGTGTTTTTCGACCTTGAAATCGCAAAAAAGGCGCGAAAACATGGATTTGTCTCTCCTGCCGCGCACACACTTCCAATAGCTTGCAAAGGCCTAAAAAACACAAGCAGCCCGTGAGTTATTATGGGAGAGACTGTTTTCATCAAGTTTGAAGCCATAGTTTTGGCGCGGCAGCCGTTTCTTTCATTTTGGGGCCTATGTGTTTTTCGACCTTGAAATCGCAAAAAAGGCGCGAAAACATGGATTTGTCTCTCCTGCCGCGCACACACTTCCGATAGCTTGCAAAGGCCTAAAAAACACAAGCAGCCCGTGAGTTATTATGGGAAAGACTGTTTTCATCAAGTTTGAAGCCATAGTTTTGGCGCGCCAGCCGTTTCTTTCATTTTGGGGCCTATGTGTTTTTCGACCTTGAAATCGCAAAAAAGTCGCGAAAACATGGATTTGTCTCTCCTGCCGCGCACACACTTCCGATAGCTTGCAAAGGCCTAAAAAACACAAGCAGCCCTTGAGTTATTATGGGAGAGACTGTTTTCATCAAGTTTCAAGCCATAGTTTTGGCGCCCCAGCCGTTTCTTTCATTTTGGGGCCTATGTGTTTTTCGACCTTGAAATCGCAAAAAAGGCGCGAAAACATGGATTTATCTCTCCTGCCGCGCACACACTTCCAATAGCTTGCAAAGGCCTAAAAAAACACAAGCAGCCCGTGAGTTATTATGGGAGAGACTGTTTTCATCAAGTTTGAAGCCATAGTTTTGGCGCGGCAGCCGTTTCTTTCATTTTGGGGCCTATGTGTTTTTCGACCTTGAAATCGCAAAAAAGGCGCGAAAACATGGATTTGTCTCTCCTGCCGCGCACACACTTCCGATAGCTTGCAAAGGCCTAAAAAACACAAGCAGCCCGTGAGTTATTATGGGAAAGACTGTTTTCATCAAGTTTGAAGCCATAGTTTTGGCGCGCCAGCCGTTTCTTTCATTTTGGGGCCTGTGTTTTTCGACCTTGAAATCGCAAAAAAGGCGCGAAAACATGGATTTGTCTCTCCTGCCGCGCACCACTTCCGATAGCTTGCAAAGGCCTAAAAAACACAAGCAGCCCTTGAGTTATTATGGGAGAGACTGTTTTCATCAAGTTTCAAGCCATAGTTTTGGCGCCCCAGCCGTTTCTTTCATTTTGGGGCCTATGTGTTTTTTGACCTTGAAATCGCAAAAAATGCGCGAAAACATGGATTTGTCTCTCCTGCCGCGCACACACTTCCGATAGCTTGCGAAGGCCTAAAAAACACAAGCGGCCCTTGAGTTATTGTGGGAGAGACTGTTTTCATCAAGTTTGAAGCCTCAGTTTTGGCTGGACAGCCGTGTCTTTATTTTTGGGTTCTGTGTGTTTTTCGACCTGGAAATGGCAAAACAGGCGCGAAAACATAGATTTGTCTCTCCTGCTGAGCACACACTTCCGATAGCTTGCGAAGGCCTAAAAAACACAATCAGCCCGTGAGTTAATATGGGAGAGACTGTTTTCATCAAGTTTGAAGCCATAGTTTTGGCGCGCCAGCCGTTTCTTTCATTTTGGGGCCTATGTGTTTTTCGACCTTGAAATCGCAAAAAAGGCGCGAAAACATGGATTTGTCTCTCCTGCCGCGCACACACTTCCGATAGCTTGCAAAGGCCTAAAAAACACAAGCAGCCCGTGAGTTATTATGGGAGAGACTGTTTTCATCAAGTTTGAAGCCATAGTTTTGGCGCGGCAGCCGTTTCTTTCATTTTGGGGCCTATGTGTTTTTCGACCTTGAAATCGCAAAAAAGTCGCGAAAACATGGATTTGTCTCTCCTGCCGCGCACACACTTCCGATAGCTTGCAAAGGCCTAAAAAACACAAGCAGCCCGTGAGTTATTATGGGAAAGACTGTTTTCATCAAGTTTGAAGCCATAGTTTTGGCGCGCCAGCCGTTTCTTTCATTTTGGGGCCTATGTGTTTTTCGACCTTGAAATCGCAAAAAAGGCGCGAAAACATGGATTTGTCTCTCCTGCCGCGCACAACTTCCGATAGCTTGCAAAGGCCTAAAAAACACAAGCAGCCCTTGAGTTATTATGGGAGAGACTGTTTTCATCAAGTTTCAAGCCATAGTTTTGGCGCCCCAGCCGTTTCTTTCATTTTGGGGCCTATGTGTTTTTCGACCTTGAAATCGCAAAAAAGGCACGAAAACATGGATTTGTCTCTCCTGCCGCGCACACACTTCCGATAGCTTGCAAAGGCCTAAAAAACACAAGCAGCCCATGAGTTATTATGGGAGAGACTGTTTTCATCAAGATTGAAGCCATAGTTTTGGCGCGGCAGCCGTTTCTTTCATTTTCGGGCCTATGTGTTTTTCGACCTTGAAATCGCAAAAAAGGCGCGAAAACATGGATTTGTCTCTCCTGCCGCGCACACACTTCCAATAGCTTGCAAAGGCCTAAAAAACACAAGCAGCCCGTGAGTTATTATGGGAGAGACTGTTTTCATCAAGTTTGAAGCCATAGTTTTGGCGCGGCAGCCGTTTCTTTCATTTTGGGGCCTATGTGTTTTTCGACCTTGAAATCGCAAAAAAGGCGCGAAAACATGGATTTGTCTCTCCTGCCGCGCACACACTTCCGATAGCTTGCAAAGGCCTAAAAAACACAAGCAGACCGTGAGTTATTATGGGAAAGACTGTTTTCATCAAGTTTGAAGCTATAGTTTTGGCGCGCCAGCCGTTTCTTTCATTTTGGGGCCTATGTGTTTTTCGACCTTGAAATCGCAAAAAAGGCGCGAAAACATGGATTTGTCTCTCCTGCCGCGGACAACTTCCGATAGCTTGCAAAGGCCTAAAAAACACAAGCAGCCCTTGAGTTATTATGGGAGAGACTGTTTTCATCAAGTTTCAAGCCATAGTTTTGGCGCGGCAGCCGTTTCTTTCATTTTGGGGCCTATGTGTTTTTCGACCTTGAAATCGCAAAAAATGCACGAAAACATGGATTTGTCTCTCCTGCCGCGCACACACTTCCGATAGCTTGCGAAGGCCTAAAAAACACAAGCGGCCCTTGAGTTATTGTGGGAGAGACTGTTTTCATCAAGTTTGAAGCCTCAGTTTTGGCTGGACAGCCGTTTCTTTCATTTTGGGGCCTATGTGTTTTTCGACCTTGAAATCGCAAAAAAGGCGCGAAAACATGGATTTGTCTCTCCTGCCGCGCACACACTTCCGATAGCTTGCAAAGGCCTAAAAAACACAAGCAGCCCGTGAGTTATTATGGGAAAGACTGTTTTCATCAAGTTTGAAGCCATAGTTTTGGCGCGCCAGCCGTTTCTTTCATTTTGGGGCCTATGTGTTTTTCGACCTTGAAATCGCAAAAAAGGCGCGAAAACATGGATTTGTCTCTCCTGCCGCGCACAACTTCCGATAGCTTGCAAAGGCCTAAAAAACACAAGCGGCCCTTGAGTTATTGTGGGAGAGACTGTTTTCATCAAGTTTGAAGCCTCAGTTTTGGCTGGACAGCCGTGTCTTTATTTTTGGGTTCTGTGTGTTTTTCGACCTGGAAATGGCAAAACAGGCGCGAAAACATAGATTTGTCTCTCCTGCTGAGCACACACTTCCGATAGCTTGCGAAGGCCTAAAAAACACAATCAGCCCGTGAGTTAATATGGGAGAGACTGTTTTCATCAAGTTTGAAGCCATAGTTTTGGCGCGCCAGCCGTTTCTTTCATTTTGGGGCTTATGTGTTTTTCGACCTTGAAATCGCAAAAAAGGCGCGAAAACATGGATTTGTCTCTCCTGCCGCGCACACACTTCCGATAGCTTGCAAAGGCCTAAAAAACACAAGCAGCCCGTGAGTTATTATGGGAGAGACTGTTTTCATCAAGTTTGAAGCCATAGTTTTGGCGCGGCAGCCGTTTCTTTCATTTTGGGGCCTATGTGTTTTTCGACCTTGAAATCGCAAAACATGCACGAAAACATGGATTTGTCTCTCCTGCCGCGCACACACTTCCGATAGCTTGCGAAGGCCTAAAAAACACAAGCGGCCCTTGAGTTATTGTGGGAGAGACTGTTTTCATCAAGTTTGAAGCCTCAGTTTTGGCTGGACAGCCGTTTCTTTATTTTTGGGTTCTATGTGTTTTTCGACCTGGAAATGGCAAAAAAGGCGCGAAAACATGGATTTGTCTCTCCTGCCGCGCACACACTTCCGATAGCTTGCAAAGGCCTAAAAAACACAAGCAGCCCTTGAGTTATTATGGGAGAGACTGTTTTCATCAAGTTTCAAGCCATAGTTTTGGCGCCCCAGCCGTTTCTTTCATTTTGGGGCCTATGTGTTTTTCGACCTTGAAATCGCAAAAAAGGCGCGAAAACATGGATTTATCTCTCCTGCCGCGCACACACTTCCAATAGCTTGCAAAGGCCTAAAAAAACACAAGCAGCCCGTGAGTTATTATGGGAGAGACTGTTTTCATCAAGTTTGAAGCCATAGTTTTGGCGCGGCAGCCGTTTCTTTCATTTTGGGGCCTATGTGTTTTTCGACCTTGAAATCGCAAAAAAGGCGCGAAAACATGGATTTGTCTCTCCTGCCGCGCACACACTTCCGATAGCTTGCAAAGGCCTAAAAAACACAAGCAGCCCGTGAGTTATTATGGGAAAGACTGTTTTCATCAAGTTTGAAGCCATAGTTTTGGCGCGGCAGCCGTTTCTTTCATTTTGGGGCCTATGTGTTTTTCGACCTTGAAATCGCAAAAAATGCACGAAAACATGGATTTGTCTCTCCTGCCGCGCACACACTTCCGATAGCTTGCAAAGGCCTAAAAAACACAAGCAGCCCGTGAGTTATTATGGGAAAGACTGTTTTCATCAAGTTTGAAGCCATAGTTTTGGCGCGCCAGCCGTTTCTTTCATTTTGGGGCCTATGTGTTTTTCGACCTTGAAATCGCAAAAAAGGCGCGAAAACATGGATTTGTCTCTCCTGCCGCGCACACACTTCCGATAGCTTGCAAAGGCCTAAAAAACACAAGCAGCCCGTGAGTTATTATGGGAGAGACTGTTTTCATCAAGTTTGAAGCCATAGTTTTGGCGCGCCAGCCGTTTCTTTCATTTTGGGGCCTATGTGTTTTTCGACCTTGAAATCGCAAAAAATGCGCGAAAACATGGATTTGTCTCTCCTGCCGCGCACACACTTCCGATAGCTTGCAAAGGCCTAAAAAACACAAGCAGCCCGTGAGTTATTATGGGAGAGACTGTTTTCATCAAGTTTGAAGCCATAGTTTTGGCGCGGCAGCCGTTTCTTTCATTTTGGGGCCTATGTGTTTTTCGACCTTGAAATCGCAAAAAAGGCGCGAAAACATGGATTTGTCTCTCCTGGCGCGCACACACTTCCGATAGCTTGCAAAGGCCTAAAAAACACAAGCAGCCCGTGAGTTATTATGGGAGAGACTGTTTTCATCAAGTTTGAAGCCATAGTTTTGGCGCGGCAGCCGTTTCTTTCATTTTGGGGCCTATGTGTTTTTCGACCTTGAAATCGCAAAAAAGGCGCGAAAACATGGATTTGTCTCTCCTGCCGCGCACACACTTCCAATAGCTTGCAAAGGCCTAAAAAACACAAGCAGCCCGTGAGTTATTATGGGAGAGACTGTTTTCATCAAGTTTGAAGCCATAGTTTTGGCGCGGCAGCCGTTTCTTTCATTTTGGGGCCTATGTGTTTTTCGACCTTGAAATCGCAAAAAATGCGCGAAAACATGGATTTGTCTCTCCTGCCGCGCACACACTTCCGATAGCTTGCAAAGGCCTAAAAAACACAAGCAGCCCGTGAGTTATTATGGGAGAGACTGTTTTCATCAAGTTTGAAGCCATAGTTTTGGCGCGGCAGCCGTTTCTTTCATTTTGGGGCCTATGTGTTTTTCGACCTTGAAATCGCAAAAAAGGCGCGAAAACATGGATTTGTCTCTCCTGCCGCGCACACACTTCCGATAGCTTGCAAAGGCCTAAAAAACACAAGCAGCCCGTGAGTTATTATGGGAAAGACTGTTTTCATCAAGTTTGAAGCCATAGTTTTGGCGCGCCAGCCGTTTCTTTCATTTTGGGGCCTATGTGTTTTTCGACCTTGAAATCGCAAAAAAGGCGCGAAAACATGGATTTGTCTCTCCTGCCGCGCACACACTTCCGATAGCTTGCAAAGGCCTAAAAAACACAAGCAGCCCGTGAGTTATTATGGGAGAGACTGTTTTCATCAAGTTTGAAGCCATAGTTTTGGCGCGCCAGCCGTTTCTTTCATTTTGGGGCCTATGTGTTTTTCGACCTTGAAATCGCAAAAAATGCGCGAAAACATGGATTTGTCTCTCCTGCCGCGCACACACTTCCGATAGCTTGCAAAGGCCTAAAAAACACAAGCAGCCCGTGAGTTATTATGGGAGAGACTGTTTTCATCAAGTTTGAAGCCATAGTTTTGGCGCGGCAGCCGTTTCTTTCATTTTGGGGCCTATGTGTTTTTCGACCTTGAAATCGCAAAAAAGGCGTGAAAACATGGATTTGTCTCTCCTGCCGCGCACACACTTCCGATAGCTTGCAAAGGCCTAAAAAACACAAGCAGCCCGTGAGTTATTATGGGAAAGACCGTTTTCATCAAGTTTGAAGCCATAGTTTTGGCGCGCCAGCCGTTTCTTTCATTTTGGGGCCTATGTGTTTTTCGACCTTGAATTCGCAAAAAAGGCGCGAAAACATGGATTTGTCTCTCCTGCCGCGCACAACTTCCGATAGCTTGCAAAGGCCTAAAAAACACAAGCAGCCCTTGAGTTATTATGGGAGAGACTGTTTTCATCAAGTTTCAAGCCATAGTTTTGGCGCCCCAGCCGTTTCTTTCATTTTGGGGCCTATGTGTTTTTCGACCTTGAAATCGCAAAAAAGGCGCGAAAACATGGATTTGTCTCTCCTGCCGCGCACACACTTCCGATAGCTTGCAAAGGCCTAAAAAACACAAGCGGCCATTGAGTTATTGTGGGAGAGACTGTTGTCATCAAGTTTGAAGCCTCAGTTTTGGCTGGACAGCCGTTGCTTTATTTTTGGGTTCTGTGTGTTTTTCGACCTGGAAATGGCAAAAAAGGCGCGAAAACATAGATTTGTCTCTCCTGCTGCGCACACACTTCCGATAGCTTGCGAAGGCCTAAAAAACACAATCAGCCCGTGAGTTAATATGGGAGAGACTGTTTTCATCAAGTTTGAAGCCATAGTTTTGGCGCGGCAGCCGTTTCTTTCATTTTGGGGCCTATGTGTTTTTCGACCTTGAAATCGCAAAAAATGCGCAAAAACATGGATTTGTCTCTCCTGCCGCGCACACACTTCTGATAGCTTGCGAAGGCCTAAAAAACACAAGCGGCCCTTGAGTTATTGTGGGAGAGACTGTTTCTCATCAAGTTTGAAGCCTCAGTTTTGGCTGGACAGCCGTTTCTTTATTTTTGGGTTCTGTGTGTTTTTCGACCTGGAAATGGCAAAAAAGGCGCGAAAACATAGATTTGTCTCTCCTGCTGCGCACACACTTCCGATAGCTTGCGAAGGCCTAAAAAACACAATCAGCCCGTGAGTTATTATGGTGAGAGACTGTTTTCATCAAGTTTGAAGCCATAGTTTTGGCGCGCCAGCCGTTTCTTTCATTTTGGGGCCTATGTGTTTTTCGACCTTGAAATCGCAAAAAAGGCGCGAAAACATGGATTTGTCTCTCCTGCTGCGCACACACTTCCGATAGCTTGCAAAGGCCTAAAAAACACAAGCAGCCCGTGAGTTATTATGGGAGAGACTGTTTTCATCAAGTTTGAAGCCATAGTTTTGGCGCGGCAGCCGTTTCTTTCATTTTGGGGCCTATGTGTTTTTCGACCTTGAAATCGCAAAAAAGGCGCGAAAACATGGATTTGTCTCTCCTGCCGCGCACACACTTCCGATAGCTTGCAAAGGCCTAAAAAACACAAGCAGCCCGTGAGTTATTATGGGAAAGACTGTTTTCATCAAGTTTGAAGCCATAGTTTTGGCGCGCCAGCCGTTTCTTTCATTTTGGGGCCTATGTGTTTTTCGACCTTGAAATCGCAAAAAAGGCGCGAAAACATGGATTTGTCTCTCCTGCCGCGCACACACTTCCGATAGCTTGCAAAGGCCTAAAAAACACAAGCAGCCCGTGAGTTATTATGGGAGAGACTGTTTTCATCAAGTTTGAAGCCATAGTTTTGGCGCGCCAGCCGTTTCTTTCATTTTGGGGCCTATGTGTTTTTCGACCTTGAAATCGCAAAAAATGCGCGAAAACATGGATTTGTCTCTCCTGCCGCGCACACACTTCCGATAGCTTGCAAAGGCCTAAAAAACACAAGCAGCCCGTGAGTTATTATGGGAGAGACTGTTTTCATCAAGTTTGAAGCCATAGTTTTGGCGCGGCAGCCGTTTCTTTCATTTTGGGGCCTATGTGTTTTTCGACCTTGAAATCGCAAAAAAGGCGTGAAAACATGGATTTGTCTCTCCTGCCGCGCACACACTTCCGATAGCTTGCAAAGGCCTAAAAAACACAAGCAGCCCGTGAGTTATTATGGGAAAGACCGTTTTCATCAAGTTTGAAGCCATAGTTTTGGCGCGCCAGCCGTTTCTTTCATTTTGGGGCCTATGTGTTTTTCGACCTTGAAATCGCAAAAAAGGCGCGAAAACATGGATTTGTCTCTCCTGCCGCGCACAACTTCCGATAGCTTGCAAAGGCCTAAAAAACACAAGCAGCCCTTGAGTTATTATGGGAGAGACTGTTTTCATCAAGTTTCAAGCCATAGTTTTGGCGCCCCAGCCGTTTCTTTCATTTTGGGGCCTATGTGTTTTTCGACCTTGAAATCGCAAAAAAGGCGCGAAAACATGGATTTGTCTCTCCTGCCGCGCACACACTTCCGATAGCTTGCAAAGGCCTAAAAAACACAAGCAGCCCGTGAGTTATTATGGGAGAGACTGTTTTCATCAAGTTTGAAGCCATAGTTTTGGCGCGGCAGCCGTTTCTTTCATTTTGGGGCCTATGTGTTTTTCGACCTTGAAATCGCAAAAAAGGCGCGAAAACATGGATTTGTCTCTCCTGCCGCGCACACACTTCCGATAGCTTGCAAAGGCCTAAAAAACACAAGCGGCCCTTGAGTTATTGTGGGAGAGACTGTTGTCATCAAGTTTGAAGCCTCAGTTTTGGCTGGACAGCCGTTGCTTTATTTTTGGGTTCTGTGTGTTTTTCGACCTGGAAATGGCAAAAAAGGCGCGAAAACATAGATTTGTCTCTCCTGCTGCGCACACACTTCCGATAGCTTGCGAAGGCCTAAAAAACACAATCAGCCCGTGAGTTAATATGGGAGAGACTGTTTTCATCAAGTTTGAAGCCATAGTTTTGGCGCGGCAGCCGTTTCTTTCATTTTGGGGCCTATGTGTTTTTCGACCTTGAAATCGCAAAAAATGCGCGAAAACATGGATTTGTCTCTACTGCCGCGCACACACTTCCGATAGCTTGCAAAGGCCTAAAAAACACAAGCGGCCCTTGAGTTATTGTGGGAGAGACTGTTTTCATCAAGTTTGAAGCCATAGTTTTGGCTGGACAGCCGTTTCTTTATTTTTGGGGTCTGTGTGTTTTTCGACCTGGAAATCGCAAAAAAGGCGCGAAAACATGGATTTGTCTCTCCTGCCGCGCACACACTTCCGATAGCTTGCAAAGGCCTAAAAAACACAAGCAGCCCGTGAGTTATTATGGGAGAGACTGTTTTCATCAAGTTTGAAGCCATAGTTTTGGCGCGCCAGCCGTTTCTTTCATTTTGGGGCCTATGTGTTTTTCGACCTTGAAATCGCAAAAAATGCGCGAAAACATGGATTTGTCTCTCCTGCCGCGCACACACTTCCGATAGCTTGCAAAGGCCTAAAAAACACAAGCAGCCCGTGAGTTATTATGGGAGAGACTGTTTTCATCAAGTTTGAAGCCATAGTTTTGGCGCGGCAGCCGTTTCTTTCATTTTGGGGCCTATGTGTTTTTCGACCTTGAAATCGCAAAAAAGGCGTGAAAACATGGATTTGTCTCTCCTGCCGCGCACACACTTCCGATAGCTTGCAAAGGCCTAAAAAACACAAGCAGCCCGTGAGTTATTATGGGAAAGACCGTTTTCATCAAGTTTGAAGCCATAGTTTTGGCGCGCCAGCCGTTTCTTTCATTTTGGGGCCTATGTGTTTTTCGACCTTGAAATCGCAAAAAAGGCGCGAAAACATGGATTTGTCTCTCCTGCCGCGCACAACTTCCGATAGCTTGCAAAGGCCTAAAAAACACAAGCAGCCCTTGAGTTATTATGGGAGAGACTGTTTTCATCAAGTTTCAAGCCATAGTTTTGGCGCCCCAGCCGTTTCTTTCATTTTGGGGCCTATGTGTTTTTCGACCTTGAAATCGCAAAAAAGGCGCGAAAACATGGATTTGTCTCTCCTGCCGCGCACACACTTCCGATAGCTTGCAAAGGCCTAAAAAACACAAGCAGCCCGTGAGTTATTATGGGAGAGACTGTTTTCATCAAGTTTGAAGCCATAGTTTTGGCGCGGCAGCCGTTTCTTTCATTTTGGGGCCTATGTGTTTTTCGACCTTGAAATCGCAAAAAAGGCGTGAAAACATGGATTTGTCTCTCCTGCCGCGCACACACTTCCGATAGCTTGCAAAGGCCTAAAAAACACAAGCAGCCCGTGAGTTATTATGGGAAAGACCGTTTTCATCAAGTTTGAAGCCATAGTTTTGGCGCGCCAGCCGTTTCTTTCATTTTGGGGCCTATGTGTTTTTCGACCTTGAAATCGCAAAAAAGGCGCGAAAACATGGATTTGTCTCTCCTGCCGCGCACAACTTCCGATAGCTTGCAAAGGCCTAAAAAACACAAGCAGCCCTTGAGTTATTATGGGAGAGACTGTTTTCATCAAGTTTCAAGCCATAGTTTTGGCGCCCCAGCCGTTTCTTTCATTTTGGGGCCTATGTGTTTTTCGACCTTGAAATCGCAAAAAAGGCGCGAAAACATGGATTTGTCTCTCCTGCCGCGCACACACTTCCGATAGCTTGCAAAGGCCTAAAAAACACAAGCGGCCCTTGAGTTATTGTGGGAGAGACTGTTGTCATCAAGTTTGAAGCCTCAGTTTTGGCTGGACAGCCGTTGCTTTATTTTTGGGTTCTGTGTGTTTTTCGACCTGGAAATGGCAAAAAAGGCGCGAAAACATAGATTTGTCTCTCCTGCTGCGCACACACTTCCGATAGCTTGCAAAGGCCTAAAAAACACAAGCAGCCCGTGAGTTATTATGGGAGAGACTGTTTTCATCAAGTTTGAAGCCATAGTTTTGGCGCGGCAGCCGTTTCTTTCATTTTGGGGCCTATGTGTTTTTCGACCTTGAAATCGCAAAAAATGCGCGAAAACATGGATTTGTCTCTACTGCCGCGCACACACTTCCGATAGCTTGCAAAGGCCTAAAAAACACAAGCGGCCCTTGAGTTATTGTGGGAGAGACTGTTTTCATCAAGTTTGAAGCCATAGTTTTGGCTGGACAGCCGTTTCTTTATTTTTGGGGTCTGTGTGTTTTTCGACCTGGAAATCGCAAAAAAGGCGCGAAAACATGGATTTGTCTCTCCTGCCGCGCACACACTTCCGATAGCTTGCAAAGGCCTAAAAAACACAAGCAGCCCGTGAGTTATTATGGGAGAGACTGTTTTCATCAAGTTTGAAGCCATAGTTTTGGCGCGCCAGCCGTTTCTTTCATTTTGGGGCCTATGTGTTTTTCGACCTTGAAATCGCAAAAAAGGCGCGAAAACATGGATTTGTCTCTCCTGCCGCGCACACACTTCCGATAGCTTGCAAAGGCCTAAAAAACACAAGCAGCCCGTGAGTTAATATGGGAGAGACTGTTTTCATCAAGTTTGAAGCCATAGTTTTGGCGCGGCAGCCGTTTCTTTCATTTTGGGGCCTATGTGTTTTTCGACCTTGAAATCGCAAAAAAGGCGCGAAAACATGGATTTGTCTCTCCTGCCGCGCACACACTTCCGATAGCTTGCAAAGGCCTAAAAAACACAAGCGGCCCTTGAGTTATTGTGGGAGAGACTGTTTTCATCAAGTTTGAAGCCATAGTTTTGGCTGGACAGCCGTTTCTTTATTTTTGGGGTCTGTGTGTTTTTCGACCTGGAAATCGCAAAAAAGGCGCGAAAACATGGATTTGTCTCTCCTGCCGCGCACACACTTCCGATAGCTTGCAAAGGCCTAAAAAACACAAGCAGCCCGTGAGTTATTATGGGAGAGACTGTTTTCATCAAGTTTGAAGCCATAGTTTTGGCGCGCCAGCCGTTTCTTTCATTTTGGGGCCTATGTGTTTTTCGACCTTGAAATCGCAAAAAAGGCGCGAAAACATGGATTTGTCTCTCCTGCCGCGCACACTCTTCCGATAGCTTGCAAAGGCCTAAAAAACACAAGCAGCCCGTGAGTTATTATGGGAAAGACTGTTTTCATCAAGTTTGAAGCCATAGTTTTGGCGCGCCAGCCGTTTCTTTCATTTTGGGGCCTATGTGTTTTTCGACCTTGAAATCGCAAAAAAGGCGCGAAAACATGGATTTGTCTCTCCTGCCGCGCACACACTTCCGATAGCTTGCAAAGGCCTAAAAAACACAAGCAGCCCGTGAGTTATTATGGGAGAGACTGTTTTCATCAAGTTTGAAGCCATAGTTTTGGCGCGCCAGCCGTTTCTTTCATTTTGGGGCCTATGTGTTTTTCGACCTTGAAATCGCAAAAAATGCGCGAAAACATGGATTTGTCTCTCCTGCCGCGCACACACTTCCGATAGCTTGCAAAGGCCTAAAAAACACAAGCGGCCCTTGAGTTATTGTGGGAGAGACTGTTTTCATCAAGTTTGAAGCCATAGTTTTGGCTGGACAGCCGTTTCTTTATTTTTGGGGTCTGTGTGTTTTTCGACCTGGAAATCGCAAAAAAGGCGCGAAAACATGGATTTGTCTCTCCTGCCGCGCACACACTTCCGATAGCTTGCAAAGGCCTAAAAAACACAAGCAGCCCGTGAGTTATTATGGGAGAGACTGTTTTCATCAAGTTTGAAGCCATAGTTTTGGCGCGCCAGCCGTTTCTTTCATTTTGGGGCCTATGTGTTTTTCGACCTTGAAATCGCAAAAAAGGCGCGAAAACATGGATTTGTCTCTCCTGCCGCGCACACACTTCCGATAGCTTGCAAAGGCCTAAAAAACACAAGCAGCCCGTGAGTTAATATGGGAGAGACTGTTTTCATCAAGTTTGAAGCCATAGTTTTGGCGCGGCAGCCGTTTCTTTCATTTTGGGGCCTATGTGTTTTTCGACCTTGAAATCGCAAAAAACGCGCGAAAACATGGATTTGTCTCTCCTGCCGCGCACACACTTCCGATAGCTTGCAAAGGCCTAAAAAACACAAGCGGCCCTTGAGTTATTGTGGGAGAGACTGTTTTCATCAAGTTTGAAGCCATAGTTTTGGCTGGACAGCCGTTTCTTTATTTTTGGGGTCTGTGTGTTTTTCGACCTGGAAATCGCAAAAAAGGCGCGAAAACATGGATTTGTCTCTCCTGCCGCGCACACACTTCCGATAGCTTGCAAAGGCCTAAAAAACACAAGCAGCCCGTGAGTTATTATGGGAGAGACTGTTTTCATCAAGTTTGAAGCCATAGTTTTGGCGCGCCAGCCGTTTCTTTCATTTTGGGGCCTATGTGTTTTTCGACCTTGAAATCGCAAAAAAGGCGCGAAAACATGGATTTGTCTCTCCTGCCGCGCACACACTTCCGATAGCTTGCAAAGGCCTAAAAAACACAAGCAGCCCGTGAGTTATTATGGGAGAGACTGTTTTCATCAAGTTTGAAGCCATAGTTTTGGCGCGGCAGCCGTTTCTTTCATTTTGGGGCCTATGTGTTTTTCGACCTTGAAATCGCAAAAAAGGCGCGAAAACATGGATTTGTCTCTCCTGCCGCGCACACACTTCCGATAGCTTGCAAAGGCCTAAAAAACACAAGCAGCCCGTGAGTTATTATGGGAAAGACTGTTTTCATCAAGTTTGAAGCCATAGTTTTGGCGCGCCAGCCGTTTCTTTCATTTTGGGGCCTATGTGTTTTTCGACCTTGAAATCGCAAAAAAGGCGCGAAAACATGGATTTGTCTCTCCTGCCGCGCACACACTTCCGATAGCTTGCAAAGGCCTAAAAAACACAAGCAGCCCGTGAGTTATTATGGGAGAGACTGTTTTCATCAAGTTTGAAGCCATAGTTTTGGCGCGCCAGCCGTTTCTTTCATTTTGGGGCCTATGTGTTTTTCGACCTTGAAATCGCAAAAAATGCGCGAAAACATGGATTTGTCTCTCCTGCCGCGCACACACTTCCGATAGCTTGCAAAGGCCTAAAAAACACAAGCAGCCCGTGAGTTATTATGGGAGAGACTGTTTTCATCAAGTTTGAAGCCATAGTTTTGGCGCGCCAGCCGTTTCTTTCATTTTGGGGCCTATGTGTTTTTCGACCTTGAAATCGCAAAAAAGGCGCGAAAACATGGATTTGTCTCTCCTGCCGCGCACACACTTCCGATAGCTTGCAAAGGCCTAAAAAACACAAGCAGCCCGTGTGTTATTATGGGAGAGACTGTTTTCATCAAGTTTGAAGCCGTAGTTTTGGCGCGGCAGCCGTTTCTTTCATTTTGGGGCCTATGTGTTTTTCGACCTTGAAATCGCAAAAAAGGCGCGAAAACATGGATTTGTCTCTCCTGACGCGCACACACTTCCGATAGCTTGCAAAGGCCTAAAAAACACAAGCAGCCCGTGAGTTATTATGGGAAAGACTGTTTTCATCAAGTTTGAAGCCATAGTTTTGGCGCGCCAGCCGTTTCTTTCATTTTGGGGCCTATGTGTTTTTCGACCTTGAAATCGCAAAAAAGGCGCGAAAACATGGATTTGTCTCTCCTGCCGCGCACACACTTCCGATAGCTTGCAAAGGCCTAAAAAACACAAGCAGCCCGTGAGTTATTATGGGAGAGACTGTTTTCATCAAGTTTGAAGCCATAGTTTTGGCGCGCCAGCCGTTTCTTTCATTTTGGGGCCTATGTGTTTTTCGACCTTGAAATCGCAAAAAATGCGCGAAAACATGGATTTGTCTCTCCTGCCGCGCACACACTTCCGATAGCTTGCAAAGGCCTAAAAAACACAAGCAGCCCGTGAGTTATTATGGGAGAGACTGTTTTCATCAAGTTTGAAGCCATAGTTTTGGCGCGGCAGCCGTTTCTTTCATTTTGGGGCCTATGTGTTTTTCGACCTTGAAATCGCAAAAAAGGCGTGAAAACATGGATTTGTCTCTCCTGCCGCGCACACACTTCCGATAGCTTGCAAAGGCCTAAAAAACACAAGCAGCCCGTGAGTTATTATGGGAAAGACCGTTTTCATCAAGTTTGAAGCCATAGTTTTGGCGCGCCAGCCGTTTCTTTCATTTTGGGGCCTATGTGTTTTTCGACCTTGAAATCGCAAAAAAGGCGCGAAAACATGGATTTGTCTCTCCTGCCGCGCACACACTTCCGATAGCTTGCAAAGGCCTAAAAAACACAAGCAGCCCGTGAGTTATTATGGGAGAGACTGTTTTCATCAAGTTTGAAGCCATAGTTTTGGCTGGACAGCCGTTTCTTTATTTTTGGGGTCTGTGTGTTTTTCGACCTGGAAATCGCAAAAAAGGCGCGAAAACATGGATTTGTCTCTCCTGCCGCGCACACACTTCCGATAGCTTGCAAAGGCCTAAAAAACACAAGCAGCCCGTGAGTTATTATGGGAGAGACTGTTTTCATCAAGTTTGAAGCCATAGTTTTGGCGCGCCAGCCGTTTCTTTCATTTTGGGGCCTATGTGTTTTTCGACCTTGAAATCGCAAAAAAGGCGCGAAAACATGGATTTGTCTCTCCTGCCGCGCACACACTTCCGATAGCTTGCAAAGGCCTAAAAAACACAAGCAGCCCGTGAGTTATTATGGGAGAGACTGTTTTCATCAAGTTTGAAGCCATAGTTTTGGCGCGGCAGCCGTTTCTTTCATTTTGGGGCCTATGTGTTTTTCGACCTTGAAATCGCAAAAAAGGCGCGAAAACATGGATTTGTCTCTCCTGCCGCGCACACACTTCCGATAGCTTGCAAAGGCCTAAAAAACACAAGCGGCCCTTGAGTTATTGTGGGAGAGACTGTTTTCATCAAGTTTGAAGCCATAGTTTTGGCTGGACAGCCGTTTCTTTATTTTTGGGGTCTGTGTGTTTTTCGACCTGGAAATCGCAAAAAAGGCGCGAAAACATGGATTTGTCTCTCCTGCCGCGCACACACTTCCGATAGCTTGCAAAGGCCTAAAAAACACAAGCAGCCCGTGAGTTATTATGGGAGAGACTGTTTTCATCAAGTTTGAAGCCATAGTTTTGGCGCGCCAGCCGTTTCTTTCATTTTGGGGCCTATGTGTTTTTCGACCTTGAAATCGCAAAAAAGGCGCGAAAACATGGATTTGTCTCTCCTGCCGCGCACACACTTCCGATAGCTTGCAAAGGCCTAAAAAACACAAGCAGCCCGTGAGTTATTATGGGAGAGACTGTTTTCATCAAGTTTGAAGCCATAGTTTTGGCGCGGCAGCCGTTTCTTTCATTTTGGGGCCTATGTGTTTTTCGACCTTGAAATCGCAAAAAAGGCGCGAAAACATGGATTTGTCTCTCCTGCCGCGCACACACTTCCGATAGCTTGCAAAGGCCTAAAAAACACAAGCAGCCCGTGAGTTATTATGGGAAAGACTGTTTTCATCAAGTTTGAAGCCATAGTTTTGGCGCGCCAGCCGTTTCTTTAATTTTGGGGCCTATGTGTTTTTCGACCTTGAAATCGCAAAAAAGGCGCGAAAACATGGATTTGTCTCTCCTGCCGCGCACACACTTCCGATAGCTTGCAAAGGCCTAAAAAACACAAGCAGCCCGTGAGTTATTATGGGAAAGACCGTTTTCATCAAGTTTGAAGCCATAGTTTTGGCGCGCCAGCCGTTTCTTTCATTTTGGGGCCTATGTGTTTTTCGACCTTGAAATCGCAAAAAAGGCGCGAAAACATGGATTTGTCTCTCCTGCCGCGCACAACTTCCGATAGCTTGCAAAGGCCTAAAAAACACAAGCGGCCCTTGAGTTATTGTGGGAGAGACTGTTTTCATCAAGTTTGAAGCCTCAGTTTTGGCTGGACAGCCGTTTCTTTATTTTTGGGTTCTGTGTGTTTTTCGACCTGGAAATGGCAAAAAAGGCGCGAAAACATAGATTTGTCTCTCCTGCTGCGCACACACTTCCGATAGCTTGCGAAGGCCTAAAAAACACAATCAGCCCGTGAGTTAATATGGGAGAGACTGTTTTCATCAAGTTTGAAGCCATAGTTTTGGCGCGGCAGCCGTTTCTTTCATTTTGGGGCCTATGTGTTTTTCGACCTTGAAATCGCAAAAAATGCGCGAAAACATGGATTTGTCTCTACTGCCGCGCACACACTTCCGATAGCTTGCAAAGGCCTAAAAAACACAAGCGGCCCTTGAGTTATTGTGGGAGAGACTGTTTTCATCAAGTTTGAAGCCATAGTTTTGGCTGGACAGCCGTTTCTTTATTTTTGGGGTCTGTGTGTTTTTCGACCTGGAAATCGCAAAAAAGGCGCGAAAACATGGATTTGTCTCTCCTGCCGCGCACACACTTCCGATAGCTTGCAAAGGCCTAAAAAACACAAGCAGCCCGTGAGTTATTATGGGAGAGACTGTTTTCATCAAGTTTGAAGCCATAGTTTTGGCGCGCCAGCCGTTTCTTTCATTTTGGGGCCTATGTGTTTTTCGACCTTGAAATCGCAAAAAAGGCGAGAAAACATGGATTTGTCTCTCCTGCCGCGCACACACTTCCGATAGCTTGCAAAGGCCTAAAAAACACAAGCAGCCCGTGAGTTATTATGGGAGAGACTGTTTTCATCAAGTTTGAAGCCATAGTTTTGGCGCGGCAGCCGTTTCTTTCATTTTGGGGCCTATGTGTTTTTCGACCTTGAAATCGCAAAAAAGGCGCGAAAACATGGATTTGTCTCTCCTGCCGCGCACACACTTCCGATAGCTTGCAAAGGCCTAAAAAACACAAGCAGCCCGTGAGTTATTATGGGAAAGACTGTTTTCATCAAGTTTGAAGCCATAGTTTTGGCGCGCCAGCCGTTTCTTTCATTTTGGGGCCTATGTGTTTTTCGACCTTGAAATCGCAAAAAAGGCGCGAAAACATGGATTTGTCTCTCCTGCCGCGCACACACTTCCGATAGCTTGCAAAGGCCTAAAAAACACAAGCAGCCCGTGAGTTATTATGGGAGAGACTGTTTTCATCAAGTTTGAAGCCATAGTTTTGGCGCGCCAGCCGTTTCTTTCATTTTGGGGCCTATGTGTTTTTCGACCTTGAAATCGCAAAAAATGCGCGAAAACATGGATTTGTCTCTCCTGCCGCGCACACACTTCCGATAGCTTGCAAAGGCCTAAAAAACACAAGCAGCCCGTGAGTTATTATGGGAGAGACTGTTTTCATCAAGTTTGAAGCCATAGTTTTGGCGCGGCAGCCGTTTCTTTCATTTTGGGGCCTATGTGTTTTTCGACCTTGAAATCGCAAAAAAGGCGTGAAAACATGGATTTGTCTCTCCTGCCGCGCACACACTTCCGATAGCTTGCAAAGGCCTAAAAAACACAAGCAGCCCGTGAGTTATTATGGGAAAGACCGTTTTCATCAAGTTTGAAGCCATAGTTTTGGCGCGCCAGCCGTTTCTTTCATTTTGGGGCCTATGTGTTTTTCGACCTTGAAATCGCAAAAAAGGCGCGAAAACATGGATTTGTCTCTCCTGCCGCACACAACTTCCGATAGCTTGCAAAGGCCTAAAAAACACAAGCAGCCCTTGAGTTATTATGGGAGAGACTGTTTTCATCAAGTTTCAAGCCATAGTTTTGGCGCCCCAGCCGTTTCTTTCATTTTGGGGCCTATGTGTTTTTCGACCTTGAAATCGCAAAAAAGGCGCGAAAACATGGATTTGTCTCTCCTGCCGCGCACACACTTCCGATAGCTTGCAAAGGCCTAAAAAACACAAGCAGCCCGTGAGTTATTATGGGAGAGACTGTTTTCATCAAGTTTGAAGCCATAGTTTTGGCGCGGCAGCCGTTTCTTTCATTTTGGGGCCTATGTGTTTTTCGACCTTGAAATCGCAAAAAAGGCGCGAAAACATGGATTTGTCTCTCCTGCCGCGCACACACTTCCGATAGCTTGCAAAGGCCTAAAAAACACAAGCGGCCCTTGAGTTATTGTGGGAGAGACTGTTGTCATCAAGTTTGAAGCCTCAGTTTTGGCTGGACAGCCGTTGCTTTATTTTTGGGTTCTGTGTGTTTTTCGACCTGGAAATGGCAAAAAAGGCGCGAAAACATAGATTTGTCTCTCCTGCTGCGCACACACTTCCGATAGCTTGCAAAGGCCTAAAAAACACAAGCAGCCCGTGAGTTATTATGGGAGAGACTGTTTTCATCAAGTTTGAAGCCATAGTTTTGGCGCGGCAGCCGTTTCTTTCATTTTGGGGCCTATGTGTTTTTCGACCTTGAAATCGCAAAAAATGCGCGAAAACATGGATTTGTCTCTACTGCTGCGCACACACTTCCGATAGCTTGCAAAGGCCTAAAAAACACAAGCGGCCCTTGAGTTATTGTGGGAGAGACTGTTTTCATCAAGTTTGAAGCCATAGTTTTGGCTGGACAGCCGTTTCTTTATTTTTGGGGTCTGTGTGTTTTTCGACCTGGAAATCGCAAAAAAGGCGCGAAAACATGGATTTGTCTCTCCTGCCGCGCACACACTTCCGATAGCTTGCAAAGGCCTAAAAAACACAAGCAGCCCGTGAGTTATTATGGGAGAGACTGTTTTCATCAAGTTTGAAGCCATAGTTTTGGCGCGCCAGCCGTTTCTTTCATTTTGGGGCCTATGTGTTTTTCGACCTTGAAATCGCAAAAAAGGCGCGAAAACATGGATTTGTCTCTCCTGCCGCGCACACACTTCCGATAGCTTGCAAAGGCCTAAAAAACACAAGCAGCCCGTGAGTTATTATGGGAGAGACTGTTTTCATCAAGTTTGAAGCCATAGTTTTGGCGCGGCAGCCGTTTCTTTCATTTTGGGGCCTATGTGTTTTTCGACCTTGAAATCGCAAAAAAGGCGCGAAAACATGGATTTGTCTCTCCTGCCGCGCACACACTTCCGATAGCTTGCAAAGGCCTAAAAAACACAAGCGGCCTTTGAGTTATTGTGGGAGAGACTGTTTTCATCAAGTTTGAAGCCATAGTTTTGGCTGGACAGCCGTTTCTTTATTTTTGGGGTCTGTGTGTTTTTCGACCTGGAAATCGCAAAAAAGGCGCGAAAACATGGATTTGTCTCTCCTGCCGCGCACACACTTCCGATAGCTTGCAAAGGCCTAAAAAACACAAGCAGCCCGTGAGTTATTATGGGAGAGACTGTTTTCATCAAGTTTGAAGCCATAGTTTTGGCGCGCCAGCCGTTTCTTTCATTTTGGGGCCTATGTGTTTTTCGACCTTGAAATCGCAAAAAAGGCGCAAAAACATGGATTTGTCTCTCCTGCCGCGCACACACTTCCGATAGCTTGCAAAGGCCTAAAAAACACAAGCGGCCCTTGAGTTATTGTGGGAGAGACTGTTGTCATCAAGTTTGAAGCCTCAGTTTTGGCTGGACAGCCGTTGCTTTATTTTTGGGTTCTGTGTGTTTTTCGACCTGGAAATGGCAAAAAAGGCGCGAAAACATAGATTTGTCTCTCCTGCTGCGCACACACTTCCGATAGCTTGCAAAGGCCTAAAAAACACAAGCAGCCCGTGAGTTATTATGGGAGAGACTGTTTTCATCAAGTTTGAAGCCATAGTTTTGGCGCGGCAGCCGTTTCTTTCATTTTGGGGCCTATGTGTTTTTCGACCTTGAAATCGCAAAAAAGGCGCGAAAACATGGATTTGTCTCTCCTGCCGCGCACACACTTCCGATAGCTTGCAAAGGCCTAAAAAACACAAGCAGCCCGTGAGTTATTATGGGAGAGACTGTTTTCATCAAGTTTGAAGCCATAGTTTTGGCGCGCCAGCCGTTTCTTTCATTTTGGGGCCTATGTGTTTTTCGACCTTGAAATCGCAAAAAAGGCGCGAAAACATGGATTTGTCTCTCCTGCCGCGCACACACTTCCGATAGCTTGCAAAGGCCTAAAAAACACAAGCAGCCCGTGAGTTATTATGGGAGAGACTGTTTTCATCAAGTTTGAAGCCATAGTTTTGGCGCGGCAGCCGTTTCTTTCATTTTGGGGCCTATGTGTTTTTCGACCTTGAAATCGCAAAAAAGGCGCGAAAACATGGATTTGTCTCTCCTGCCGCGCACACACTTCCGATAGCTTGCAAAGGCCTAAAAAACACAAGCGGCCCTTGAGTTATTGTGGGAGAGACTGTTTTCATCAAGTTTGAAGCCATAGTTTTGGCTGGACAGCCGTTTCTTTATTTTTGGGGTCTGTGTGTTTTTCGACCTGGAAATCGCAAAAAAGGCGCGAAAACATGGATTTGTCTCTCCTGCCGCGCACACACTTCCGATAGCTTGCAAAGGCCTAAAAAACACAAGCAGCCCGTGAGTTATTATGGGAGAGACTGTTTTCATCAAGTTTGAAGCCATAGTTTTGGCGCGCCAGCCGTTTCTTTCATTTTGGGGCCTATGTGTTTTTCGACCTTGAAATCGCAAAAAAGGCGCGAAAACATGGATTTGTCTCTCCTGCCGCGCACACACTTCCGATAGCTTGCAAAGGCCTAAAAAACACAAGCAGCCCGTGAGTTATTATGGGAAAGACTGTTTTCATCAAGTTTGAAGCCATAGTTTTGGCGCGCCAGCCGTTTCTTTCATTTTGGGGCCTATGTGTTTTTCGACCTTGAAATCGCAAAAAAGGCGCGAAAACATGGATTTGTCTCTCCTGCCGCGCACACACTTCCGATAGCTTGCAAAGGCCTAAAAAACACAAGCAGCCCGTGAGTTATTATGGGAGAGACTGTTTTCATCAAGTTTGAAGCCATAGTTTTGGCGCGCCAGCCGTTTCTTTCATTTTGGGGCCTATGTGTTTTTCGACCTTGAAATCGCAAAAAAGGCGCGAAAACATGGATTTGTCTCTCCTGCCGCGCACACACTTCCGATAGCTTGCAAAGGCCTAAAAAACACAAGCAGCCCGTGAGTTATTATGGGAGAGACTGTTTTCATCAAGTTTGAAGCCATAGTTTTGGCGCGCCAGCCGTTTCTTTCATTTTGGGGCCTATGTGTTTTTCGACCTTGAAATCGCAAAAAATGCGCGAAAACATGGATTTGTCTCTCCTGCCGCGCACACACTTCCGATAGCTTGCAAAGGCCTAAAAAACACAAGCAGCCCGTGAGTTATTGTGGGAGAGACTGTTTTCATCAAGTTTGAAGCCATAGTTTTGGCTGGACAGCCGTTTCTTTATTTTTGGGGTCTGTGTGTTTTTCGACCTGGAAATCGCAAAAAAGGCGCGAAAACATGGATTTGTCTCTCCTGCCGCGCACACACTTCCGATAGCTTGCAAAGGCCTAAAAAACACAAGCAGCCCGTGAGTTATTATGGGAGAGACTGTTTTCATCAAGTTTGAAGCCATAGTTTTGGCGCGCCAGCCGTTTCTTTCATTTTGGGGCCTATGTGTTTTTCGACCTTGAAATCGCAAAAAAGGCGCGAAAACATGGATTTGTCTCTCCTGCCGCGCACACACTTCCGATAGCTTGCAAAGGCCTAAAAAACACAAGCAGCCCGTGAGTTATTATGGGAGAGACTGTTTTCATCAAGTTTGAAGCCATAGTTTTGGCGCGGCAGCCGTTTCTTTCATTTTGGGGCCTATGTGTTTTTCGACCTTGAAATCGCAAAAAAGGCGCGAAAACATGGATTTGTCTCTCCTGCCGCGCACACACTTCCGATAGCTTGCAAAGGCCTAAAAAACACAAGCAGCCCGTGAGTTATTATGGGAGAGACTGTTTTCATCAAGTTTGAAGCCATAGTTTTGGCGCGGCAGCCGTTTCTTTCATTTTGGGGCCTATGTGTTTTTCGACCTTGAAATCGCAAAAAATGCGCGAAAACATGGATTTGTCTCTACTGCCGCGCACACACTTCCGATAGCTTGCAAAGGCCTAAAAAACACAAGCGGCCCTTGAGTTATTGTGGGAGAGACTGTTTTCATCAAGTTTGAAGCCATAGTTTTGGCGCGGCAGCCGTTTCTTTCATTTTGGGGCCTATGTGTTTTTCGACCTTGAAATCGCAAAAAATGCGCGAAAACATGGATTTGTCTCTCCTGCCGCGCACACACTTCCGATAGCTTGCGAAGGCCTAAAAAACACAAGCGGCCCTTGAGTTATTGTGGGAGAGACTGTTTTCATCAAGTTTGAAGCCTCAGTTTTGGCTGGACAGCCGTTTCTTTATTTTTGGGGTCTGTGTGTTTTTCGACCTGGAAATCGCAAAAAAGGCGCGAAAACATGGATTTGTCTCTCCTGCCGCGCACACACTTCCGATAGCTTGCAAAGGCCTAAAAAACACAAGCAGCCCGTGAGTTATTATGGGAGAGACTGTTTTCATCAAGTTTGAAGCCATAGTTTTGGCGCGCCATCCGTTTCTTTCATTTTGGGGCCTATGTGTTTTTCGACTTTGAAATCGCAAAAAAGGCGCGAAAACATGGATTTGTCTCTCCTGCCGCGCACACACTTCCGATAGCTTGCAAAGGCCTAAAAAACACAAGCAGCCCGTGAGTTATTATGGGAGAGACTGTTTTCCTCAAGTTTGAAGCCATAGTTTTGGCGCGCCAGCCGTTTCTTTCATTTTGGGGCCTATGTGTTTTTCGACCTTGAAATCGCAAAAAAGGCGCGAAAACATGGATTTGTCTCTCCTGCCGCGCACACACTTCCGATAGCTTGCAAAGGCCTAAAAAAAAAAAGCAGCCCGTGAGTTATTATTGGAGAGACTGTTTTCATCAAGTTTGAAGCCATAGTTTTGGCGCGCCAGCCGTTTCTTTCATTTTGGGGCCTATGTGTTTTTCGACCTTGAAATCGCAAAAAATGCGCAAAAACATGGATTTGTCTCTCCTGCCGCGCACACACTTCTGATAGCTTGCGAAGGCCTAAAAAACACAAGCGGCCCTTGAGTTATTGTGGGAGAGACTGTTTTCATCAAGTTTGAAGCCTCAGTTTTGGCTGGACAGCCGTTTCTTTATTTTTGGGGTCTGTGTGTTTTTCGACCTGGAAATCGCAAAAAAGGTGCGAAAACATGGATTTGTCTCTCCTGCCGCGCACACACTTCCGATAGCTTGCAAAGGCCTAAAAAACACAAGCAGCCCGTGAGTTATTATGGGAGAGACTGTTTTCATCAAGTTTGAAGCCATAGTTTTGGCGCGCCATCCGTTTCTTTCATTTTGGGGCCTATGTGTTTTTCGACCTTGAAATCGCAAAAAAGGCGCGAAAACATGGATTTGTCTCTCCTGCCGCGCACACACTTCCGATAGCTTGCAAAGGCCTAAAAAACACAAGCAGCCCGTGAGTTATTATGGGAGAGACTGTTTTCCTCAAGTTTGAAGCCATAGTTTTGGCGCGCCAGCCGTTTCTTTCATTTTGGGGCCTATGTGTTTTTCGACCTTGAAATCGCAAAAAAGGCGCGAAAACATGGATTTGTCTCTCCTGCCGCGCACACACTTCCGATAGCTTGCAAAGGCCTAAAAAACACAAGCAGCCCGTGAGTTATTATTGGAGAGACTGTTTTCATCAAGTTTGAAGCCATAGTTTTGGCGCGCCAGCCGTTTCTTTCATTTTGGGGCCTATGTGTTTTTCGACCTTGAAATCGCAAAAAATGCGCAAAAACATGGATTTGTCTCTCCTGCCGCGCACACACTTCTGATAGCTTGCGAAGGCCTAAAAAACACAAGCGGCCCTTGAGTTATTGTGGGAGAGACTGTTTTCATCAAGTTTGAAGCCTCAGTTTTGGCTGGACAGCCGTTTCTTTATTTTTGGGGTCTGTGTGTTTTTCGACCTGGAAATCACAAAAAAGGCGCGAAAACATGGATTTGTCTCTCCTGCCGCGCACACACTTCCGATAGCTTGCAAAGGCCTAAAAAACACAAGCAGCCCGTGAGTTATTATTGGAGAGACTGTTTTCATCAAGTTTGAAGCCATAGTTTTGGCGCGCCAGCCGTTTCTTTCATTTTGGGGCCTATGTGTTTTTCGACCTTGAAATCGCAAAAAATGCTCAAAAACATGGATTTGTCTCTCCTGCCGCGCACACACTTCTGATAGCTTGCGAAGGCCTAAAAAACACAAGCGGCCCTTGAGTTATTGTGGGAGAGACTGTTTTCATCAAGTTTGAAGCCTCAGTTTTGGCTGGACAGCCGTTTCTTTATTTTTGGGTTCTGTGTGTTTTTCGACCTGGAAATGAAAAAAAGGCGCGAAAACATAGATTTGTCTCTCCTGCTGTGCACACACTTCCGATAGCTTGCGAAGGCCTAAAAAACACAATCAGCCCGTGAGTTAATATGGGAGAGACTGTTTTCATCAAGTTTGAAGCCATAGTTTTGGCGCGCCAGCCGTTTCTTTCATTTTGGGGCCTATGTGTTTTTCGACCTTGAAATCGCAAAAAAGGCGCGAAAACATGGATTTGTCTCTCCTGCCGCGCACACACTTCCGATAGCTTGCAAAGGCCTAAAAAACACAAGCAGCCCGTGAGTTATTATGGGAGAGACTGTTTTCATCAAGTTTGAAGCCATAGTTTTGGCGCGCCATCCGTTTCTTTCATTTTGGGGCCTATGTGTTTTTCGACCTTGAAATCGCAAAAAAGGCGCGAAAACATGGATTTGTCTCTCCTGCCGCGCACACACTTCCGATAGCTTGCAAAGGCCTAAAAAACACAAGCAGCCCGTGAGTTATTATGGGAGAGACTGTTTTCATCAAGTTTGAAGCCTCAGTTTTGGCTGGACAGCCGTTTCTTTATTTTTGGGTTCTGTGTGTTTTTCGACCTGGAAATGAAAAAAAGGCGCGAAAACATAGATTTGTCTCTCCTGCCGCGCACACACTTCCGATAGCTTGCAAAGGCCTAAAAAACACAAGCAGCCCGTGAGTTATTATGGGAGAGACTGTTTTCATCAAGTTTGAAGCCATAGTTTTGGCGCGGCAGCCGTTTCTTTCATTTTGGGGCCTATGTGTTTTTAGACCTTGAAATCGCAAAAAATGCGCGAAAACATGGATTTGTCTCTCCTGCCGCGCACACACTTCCGATAGCTTGCGAAGGCCTAAAAAACACAAGCGGCCCTTGAGTTATTGTGGGAGAGACTGTTTTCATCAAGTTTGAAGCCTCAGTTTTGGCTGGACAGCCGTTTCTTTATTTTTGGGGTCTGTGTGTTTTTCGACCTGGAAATGGCAAAACAGGCGCGAAAACATAGATTTGTCTCTCCTGCTGCGCACACACTTCCGATAGCTTGCGAAGGCCTAAAAAACACAATCAGCCCGTGAGTTAATATGGGAGAGACTGTTTTCATCAAGTTTGAAGCCATAGTTTTGGCGCGGCAGCCGTTTCTTTCATTTTGGGGCCTATGTGTTTTTCGACCTTGAAATCGCAAAAAATGCGCGAAAACATGGATTTGTCTCTCCTGCCGCGCACACACTTCCGATAGCTTACGAAGGCCTAAAAAACACAAACGGCCCTTGAGTTATTGTGGGTGAGACTGTTTTCATCAAGTTTGAAGCCTCAGTTTTGGCTGGACAGCCGTTTCTTTATTTTTGGGGTCTGTGTGTTTTTCGACCTGGAAATCGCAAAAAAGGCGCGAAAACATGGATTTGTCTCTCCTGCCGCGCACACACTTCCGATAGCTTGCAAAGGCCTAAAAAACACAAGCAGTCCGTGAGTTATTATGGGAGAGACTGTTTTCATCAAGTTTGAAGCCATAGTTTTGGCGCGCCAGCCGTTTCTTTCATTTTGGGGCCTATGTGTTTTTCGACCTTGAAATCGCAAAAAAGGCGCGAAAACATGGATTTGTCTCTCCTGCCGCGCACACACTTCCGATAGCTTGCAAAGGCCTAAAAAACACAAGCAGCCCGTGAGTTATTATGGGAGAGACTGTTTTCATCAAGTTTGAAGCCATAGTTTTGGCGCGCCAGCCGTTTCTTTCATTTTGGGGCCTATGTGTTTTTCGACCTTGAAATCGCAAAAAAGGCGCGAAAACATGGATTTGTCTCTCCTGCCGCGCACACACTTCCGATAGCTTGCAAAGGCCTAAAAAACACAAGCAGCCCGTGAGTTATTATGGGAGAGACTGTTTTCATCAAGTTTGAAGCCATAGTTTTGGCGTGGCAGCCGTTTCTTTCATTTTGGGGCCTATGTGTTTTTCGACCTTGAAATCGCAAAAAATGCGCGAAAACATGGATTTGTCTCTACTGCCGCGCACACACTTCCGATAGCTTGCGAAGGCCTAAAAAACACAAGCGGCCCTTGAGTTATTTTGGGAGAGACTGTTTTCATCAAGTTTGAAGCCTCAGTTTTGGCTGGACAGCCGTTTCTTTATTTTTGGGGTCTGTGTGTTTTTCGACCTGGACATGGCAAAAAAGGCGCGAAAACATAGATTTGTCTCTCCTGCTGCGCACACACTTCCGATAGCTTGCGAAGGCCTAAAAAACACAATCAGCCCGTGAGTTAATATGGGAGAGACTGTTTTCATCAAGTTTGAAGCCATAGTTTTGGCGCCGCAGCCGTTTCTTTCATTTTGGGGCCTATGTGTTTTTCGACCTTGAAATCGCAAAAAAGGCGCGAAAACATAGATTTGTATCTCCTGCCGCGCACACACTTCCGATAGCTTGCAAAGGCCTAAAAAACACAAGCAGCCCGTGAGTTATTATGGGAGAGACTGTTTTCATCAAGTTTGAAGCCATAGTTTTGGCGCGGCAGCCGTTTCTTTCATTTTGGGGCCTATGTGTTTTTCGACCTTGAAATCGCAAAAAATGCGCGAAAACATGGATTTGTCTCTCCTGCCGCGCACACACTTCCGATAGCTTACGAAGGCCTAAAAAACACAAGCGGCCCTTGAGTTATTGTGGGAGAGACTGTTTTCATCAAGTTTGAAGCCTCAGTTTTGGCTGGACAGCCGTTTCTTTATTTTTGGGGTCTGTGTGTTTTTCGACCTGGAAATCGCAAAAAAGGCGCGAAAACATGGATTTGTCTCTCCTGCCGCGCACACACTTCCGATAGCTTGCAAAGGCCTAAAAAACACAAGCAGTCCGTGAGTTATTATGGGAGAGACTGTTTTCATCAAGTTTGAAGCCATAGTTTTGGCGCGCCAGCCGTTTCTTTCATTTTGGGGCCTATGTGTTTTTCGACCTTGAAATCGCAAAAAAGGCGCGAAAACATGGATTTGTCTCTCCTGCCGCGCACACACTTCCGATAGCTTGCAAAGGCCTAAAAAACACAAGCAGCCCGTGAGTTATTATGGGAGAGACTGTTTTCATCAAGTTTGAAGCCATAGTTTTGGCGCGGCAGCCGTTTCTTTCATTTTGGGGCCTATGTGTTTTTCGACCTTGAAATCGCAAAAAATGCGCGAAAACATGGATTTGTCTCTACTGCCGCGCACACACTTCCGATAGCTTGCGAAGGCCTAAAAAACACAATCAGCCCGTGAGTTAATATGGGAGAGACTGTTTTCATCAAGTTTGAAGCCATAGTTTTGGCGCGCCAGCCGTTTCTTTCATTTTGGGGCCTATGTGTTTTTCGACCTTGAAATCGCAAAAAAGGCGCGAAAACATGGATTTGTCTCTCCTGCCGCGCACACACTTCCGATAGCTTGCAAAGGCCTAAAAAACACAAGCAGCCCGTGAGTTATTATGGGAAAGACTGTTTTCATCAAGTTTGAAGCCATAGTTTTGGCGCGCCAGCCGTTTTTTTCATTTTGGGGCCTATGTGTTTTTCGACCTTGAAATCGCAAAAAAGGCGCGAAAACATGGATTTGTCTCTCCTGCCGCGCACACACTTCCGATAGCTTGCAAAGGCCTAAAAAACACAAGCGGCCCTTGAGTTATTGTGGGAGAGACAGTTTTCATCAAGTTTGAAGCCTCAGTTTTGGCTAGACAGCCGTTGCTTTATTTTTGGGTTCTGTGTGTTTTTCGACCTGGAAATGGCAAAAAAGGCGCGAAAACATAGATTTGTTTCTCCTGCTGCGCACACACTTCCGATAGCTTGCGAAGGCCTAAAAAACACAATCAGCCCGTGAGTTAATATGGGAGAGACTGTTTTCATCAAGTTTGAAGCCATAGTTTTGGCGCGGCAGCCGTTTCTTTCATTTTGGGGCCTATGTGTTTTTCGACCTTGAAATCGCAAAAAATGCGCAAAAACATGGATTTGTCTCTCCTGCCGCGCACACACTTCCGATAGCTTGCGAAGGCCTAAAAAACACAAGCGGCCCTTGAGTTATTGTGGGAGAGACTGTTTTCATCAAGTTTGAAGCCTCAGTTTTGGCTGGACAGCCGTTTCTTTATTTTTGGGGTCTGTGTGTTTTTCGACCTGGAAATGGCAAAACAGGCGCGAAAACATAGATTTGTCTCTCCTGCTGCGCACACACTTCCGATAGCTTGCGAAGGCCTAAAAAACACAATCAGCCCGTGAGTTAATATGGGAGAGACTGTTTTCATCAAGTTTGAAGCCATAGTTTTGGCGCGCCAGCCGTTTCTTTCATTTTGGGGCCTATGTGTTTTTCGACCTTGAAATCGCAAAAAATGCGCGAAAACATGGATTTGTCTCTCCTGCCGCGCACACACTTCCGATAGCTTGCAAAGGCCTAAAAAACACAAGCAGCCCGTGAGTTATTATGGGAGAGACTGTTTTCATCAAGTTTGAAGTCATAGTTTTGGCGCGGCAGCCGTTTCTTTCATTTTGGGGCCTATGTGTTTTTCGACCTTGAAATCGCAAAAAAGGCGCGAAAACATGGATTTGTCTCTCCTGCCGCGCACACACTTCCGATAGCTTGCAAAGGCCTAAAAAACACAAGCGGCCCTTGAGTTATTGTGGGTGAGACTGTTTTCATCAAGTTTGAAGCCTCAGTTTTGGCTGGACAGCCGTTGCTTTCATTTTGGGGCCTATGTGTTTTTCGACCTTGAAATCGCAAAAAATTCGCGAAAACATGGATTTGTCTCTCCTGCCGCGCACACACTTCCGATAGCTTGCGAAGGCCTAAAAAACACAAGCGGCCCTTGAGTTATTGTGGGAGAGACTGTTTTCATCAAGTTTGAAGCCATAGTTTTGGCGCGGCAGCCGTTTCTTTCATTTTGGGGCCTATGTGTTTTTCGACCTTGAAATCGCAAAAAATGCGCGAAAACATGGATTTGTCTCTCCTGCCGCGCACACACTTCCGATAGCTTGCGAAGGCCTAAAAAACACAAGCGGCCCTTGAGTTATTATGGGAGAGACTGTTTTCATCAAGTTTGAAGCCATAGTTTTGGCGCGCCAGCCGTTTCTTTCATTTTGGGGCCTATGTGTTTTTCGACCTTGAAATCGCAAAAAAGGCGCGAAAACATGGATTTGTCTCTCCTGCCGCGCACACACTTCCGATAGCTTGCAAAGGCCTAAAAAACACAAGCGGCCCTTGAGTTATTGTGGGAGAGACAGTTTTCATCAAGTTTGAAGCCTCAGTTTTGGCTAGACAGCCGTTGCTTTATTTTTGGGTTCTGTGTGTTTTTCGACCTGGAAATGGCAAAAAAGGCGCGAAAACATAGATTTGTCTCTCCTGCTGCGCACACACTTCCGATAGCTTGCGAAGGCCTAAAAAACACAATCAGCCCGTGAGTTAATATGGGAGAGACTGTTTTCATCAAGTTTGAAGCCATAGTTTTGGCGCGCCAGCCGTTTCTTTCATTTTGGGGCCTATGTGTTTTTCGACCTTGAAATCGCAAAAAAGGCGCGAAAACATGGATTTGTCTCTCCTGCCGCGCACACACTTCCGATAGCTTGCAAAGGCCTAAAAAACACAAGCAGCCCGTGAGTTATTATGGGAGAGACTGTTTTCATCAATTTTGATGCCATAGTTTTGGCGCGGCAGCCGTTTCTTTCATTTTGGGGCCTATGTGTTTTTCGACCTTGAAATCGCAAAAAAGGCGCGAAAACATGGATTTGTCTCTCCTGCCGCGCACACACTTCCGATAGCTTGCAAAGGCCTAAAAAACACAAGCGGCCCTTGAGTTATTGTGGGTGAGACTGTTTTCATCAAGTTTGAAGCCTCAGTTTTGGCTGGACAGCCGTTGCTTTCATTTTGGGGCCTATGTGTTTTTCGACCTTGAAATCGCAAAAAATGCGCGAAAACATGGATTTGTCTCTCCTGCCGCGCACACACTTCCAATAGCTTGCGAAGGCCTAAAAAACACAAGCGGCCCTTGAGTTATTATGGGAGAGACTGTTTTCATCAAGTTTGAAGCCATAGTTTTGGCGCGCCAGCCGTTTCTTTCATTTTGGGGCCTATGTGTTTTTCGACCTTGAAATCGCAAAAAAGGCGCGAAAACATGGATTTGTCTCTCCTGCCGCGCACACACTTCCGATAGCTTGCAAAGGCCTAAAAAACACAAGCGGCCCTTGAGTTATTGTGGGAGAGTGTTTTCATCAAGTTTGAAGCCTCAGTTTTGGCTGGACAGCCGTTTCTTTATTTTTGGGGTCTGTGTGTTTTTCGACCTGGAAATGGCAAAACAGGCGCGAAAACATAGATTTGTCTCTCCTGCCGCGCACACACTTCCGATAGCTTGCAAAGGCCTAAAAAACACAAGCAGCCCGTGAGTTATTATGGGAGAGACTGTTTTCATCAAGTTTGAAGCCATAGTTTTGGCGCGCCAGCCGTTTCTTTCATTTTGGGGCCTATGTGTTTTTCGACCTTGAAATCGCAAAAAAGGCGCGAAAACATGGATTTGTCTCTACTGCCGCGCACACACTTCCGATAGCTTGCAAAGGCCTAAAAAACACAAGCGGCCCTTGAGTTATTGTGGGAGAGACTGTTTTCATCAAGTTTGAAGCCTCAGTTTTGGCTGGACAGCCGTTTCTTTATTTTTGGGGTCTGTGTGTTTTTCGACCTGGAAATGGCAAAACAGGCGCGAAAACATAGATTTGTCTCTCCTGCTGCGCACACACTTCCGATAGCTTGCGAAGGCCTAAAAAACACAAGCGGCCATTGAGTTATTGTGGGAGAGACTGTTTTCATCAAGTTTGAAGCCATAGTTTTGGCGCGCCAGCCGTTTCTTTCATTTTGGGGCCTATGTGTTTTTCGACCTTGAAATCGCAAAAAAGGCGCGAAAACATGGATTTGTCTCTCCTGCCGCGCACACACTTCCGATAGCTTGCAAAGGCCTAAAAAACACAAGCAGCCTGTGAGTTATTATGGGAGAGACTGTTTTCATCAAGTTTGAAGCCATAGTTTTGGCGCGGCAGCCGTTTCTTTCATTTTGGGGCCTATGTGTTTTTCGACCTTGAAATCGCAAAAAAGGCGCGAAAACATGGATTTGTCTCTCCTGCCGCGCACACACTTCCGATAGCTTGCAAAGGCCTAAAAAACACAAGCAGCCCGTGAGTTATTATGGGAGAGACTGTTTTCATCAAGATTGAAGCCATAGTTTTGGCGCGGCAGCCGTTTCTTTCATTTTGGGGCCTATGTGTTTTTAGACCTTGAAATCGAAAAAATGCACGAAAACATGGATTTGTCTCTCCTGCCGCGCACACACTTCCGATAGCTTGCGAAGGCCTAAAAAACACAAGCGGCCCTTGAGTTATTGTGGGAGAGACTGTTTTCATCAAGTTTGAAGCCTCAGTTTTGGCTGGACAGCCGTTTCTTTATTTTTGGGTTCTATGTGTTTTTCGACCTGGAAATGGCAAAAAAGGCGCGAAAACATAGATTTGTCTCTCCTGCTGCGCACACACTTCCGATAGCTTGCGAAGGCCTAAAAAACAAAATCAGCCCGTGAGTTAATATGGGAGAGACTGTTTTCATCAAGTTTGAAGCCATAGTTTTGGCGCGGTAGCCGTTTCTTTCATTTTGGGGCCTATGTGTTTTTCGACCTTGAAATCGCAAAAAATGCGCGAAAACATGGATTTGTCTCTCCTGCCGCGCACACACTTCCGATAGCTTGCGAAGGCCTAAAAAACACAAGCGGCCATTGAGTTATTGTGGGAGAGACTGTTTTCATCAAGTTTGAAGCCATAGTTTTGGCGCGCCAGCCGTTTCTTTCATTTTGGGGCCTATGTGTTTTTCGACCTTGAAATCGCAAAAAAGGCGCGAAAACATGGATTTGTCTCTCCTGCCGCGCACACACTTCCGATAGCTTGCGAAGGCCTAAAAAACACAAGCGGCCATTGAGTTATTGTGGGAGAGACTGTTTTCATCAAGTTTGAAGCCATAGTTTTGGCGCGCCAGCCGTTTCTTTCATTTTGGGGCCTATGTGTTTTTCGACCTTGAAATCGCAAAAAAGGCGCGAAAACATGGATTTGTCTCTCCTGCCGCGCACACACTTCCGATAGCTTGCAAAGGCCTAAAAAACACAAGCAGCCTGTGAGTTATTATGGGAGAGACTGTTTTTCATTTTGGGGCCTATGTGTTTTTCGACCTTGAAATCGCAAAAAAGGCGCGAAAACATGGATTTGTCTCTCCTGCCGCGCACACACTTCCGATAGCTTGCAAAGGCCTAAAAAACACAAGCGGCCCTTGAGTTATTGTGGGAGAGACAGTTTTCATCAAGTTTGAAGCCTCAGTTTTGGCTAGACAGCCGTTGCTTTATTTTTGGGTTCTGTGTGTTTTTCGACCTGGAAATGGCAAAAAAGGCGCGAAAACATAGATTTGTTTCTCCTGCTGCGCACACACTTCCGATAGCTTGCGAAGGCCTAAAAAACACAATCAGCCCGTGAGTTAATATGGGAGAGACTGTTTTCATCAAGTTTGAAGCCATAGTTTTGGCGCGGCAGCCGTTTCTTTCATTTTGGGGCCTATGTGTTTTTCGACCTTGAAATCGCAAAAAATGCGCAAAAACATGGATTTGTCTCTCCTGCCGCGCACACACTTCCGATAGCTTGCGAAGGCCTAAAAAACACAAGCGGCCCTTGAGTTATTGTGGGAGAGACTGTTTTCATCAAGTTTGAAGCCTCAGTTTTGGCTGGACAGCCGTTTCTTTATTTTTGGGGTCTGTGTGTTTTTCGACCTGGAAATGGCAAAACAGGCGCGAAAACATAGATTTGTCTCTCCTGCTGCGCACACACTTCCGATAGCTTGCGAAGGCCTAAAAAACACAATCAGCCCGTGAGTTAATATGGGAGAGACTGTTTTCATCAAGTTTGAAGCCATAGTTTTGGCGCGCCAGCCGTTTCTTTCATTTTGGGGCCTATGTGTTTTTCGACCTTGAAATCGCAAAAAATGCGCGAAAACATGGATTTGTCTCTCCTGCCGCGCACACACTTCCGATAGCTTGCAAAGGCCTAAAAAACACAAGCAGCCCGTGAGTTATTATGGGAGAGACTGTTTTCATCAAGTTTGAAGTCATAGTTTTGGCGCGGCAGCCGTTTCTTTCATTTTGGGGCCTATGTGTTTTTCGACCTTGAAATCGCAAAAAAGGCGCGAAAACATGGATTTGTCTCTCCTGCCGCGCACACACTTCCGATAGCTTGCAAAGGCCTAAAAAACACAAGCGGCCCTTGAGTTATTGTGGGTGAGACTGTTTTCATCAAGTTTGAAGCCTCAGTTTTGGCTGGACAGCCGTTGCTTTCATTTTGGGGCCTATGTGTTTTTCGACCTTGAAATCGCAAAAAATTCGCGAAAACATGGATTTGTCTCTCCTGCCGCGCACACACTTCCGATAGCTTGCGAAGGCCTAAAAAACACAAGCGGCCCTTGAGTTATTGTGGGAGAGACTGTTTTCATCAAGTTTGAAGCCATAGTTTTGGCGCGGCAGCCGTTTCTTTCATTTTGGGGCCTATGTGTT
The DNA here is from genome assembly GCF_951799395.1 of Argentina silus. Taxonomy (NCBI): domain Eukaryota; kingdom Metazoa; phylum Chordata; class Actinopteri; order Argentiniformes; family Argentinidae; genus Argentina; species Argentina silus. The sequence continues at coordinate 32,014 of NW_028152980.1, read as the reverse complement.
TTTCGACCTTGAAATCGCAAAAAATGCGCGAAAACATGGATTTGTCTCTCCTGCCGCGCACACACTTCCGATAGCTTGCGAAGGCCTAAAAAACACAAGCGGCCCTTGAGTTATTATGGGAGAGACTGTTTTCATCAAGTTTGAAGCCATAGTTTTGGCGCGCCAGCCGTTTCTTTCATTTTGGGGCCTATGTGTTTTTCGACCTTGAAATCGCAAAAAAGGCGCGAAAACATGGATTTGTCTCTCCTGCCGCGCACACACTTCCGATAGCTTGCAAAGGCCTAAAAAACACAAGCGGCCCTTGAGTTATTGTGGGAGAGACAGTTTTCATCAAGTTTGAAGCCTCAGTTTTGGCTAGACAGCCGTTGCTTTATTTTTGGGTTCTGTGTGTTTTTCGACCTGGAAATGGCAAAAAAGGCGCGAAAACATAGATTTGTCTCTCCTGCTGCGCACACACTTCCGATAGCTTGCGAAGGCCTAAAAAACACAATCAGCCCGTGAGTTAATATGGGAGAGACTGTTTTCATCAAGTTTGAAGCCATAGTTTTGGCGCGCCAGCCGTTTCTTTCATTTTGGGGCCTATGTGTTTTTCGACCTTGAAATCGCAAAAAAGGCGCGAAAACATGGATTTGTCTCTCCTGCCGCGCACACACTTCCGATAGCTTGCAAAGGCCTAAAAAACACAAGCAGCCCGTGAGTTATTATGGGAGAGACTGTTTTCATCAATTTTGATGCCATAGTTTTGGCGCGGCAGCCGTTTCTTTCATTTTGGGGCCTATGTGTTTTTCGACCTTGAAATCGCAAAAAAGGCGCGAAAACATGGATTTGTCTCTCCTGCCGCGCACACACTTCCGATAGCTTGCAAAGGCCTAAAAAACACAAGCGGCCCTTGAGTTATTGTGGGTGAGACTGTTTTCATCAAGTTTGAAGCCTCAGTTTTGGCTGGACAGCCGTTGCTTTCATTTTGGGGCCTATGTGTTTTTCGACCTTGAAATCGCAAAAAATGCGCGAAAACATGGATTTGTCTCTCCTGCCGCGCACACACTTCCAATAGCTTGCGAAGGCCTAAAAAACACAAGCGGCCCTTGAGTTATTATGGGAGAGACTGTTTTCATCAAGTTTGAAGCCATAGTTTTGGCGCGCCAGCCGTTTCTTTCATTTTGGGGCCTATGTGTTTTTCGACCTTGAAATCGCAAAAAAGGCGCGAAAACATGGATTTGTCTCTCCTGCCGCGCACACACTTCCGATAGCTTGCAAAGGCCTAAAAAACACAAGCGGCCCTTGAGTTATTGTGGGAGAGTGTTTTCATCAAGTTTGAAGCCTCAGTTTTGGCTGGACAGCCGTTTCTTTATTTTTGGGGTCTGTGTGTTTTTCGACCTGGAAATGGCAAAACAGGCGCGAAAACATAGATTTGTCTCTCCTGCCGCGCACACACTTCCGATAGCTTGCAAAGGCCTAAAAAACACAAGCAGCCCGTGAGTTATTATGGGAGAGACTGTTTTCATCAAGTTTGAAGCCATAGTTTTGGCGCGCCAGCCGTTTCTTTCATTTTGGGGCCTATGTGTTTTTCGACCTTGAAATCGCAAAAAAGGCGCGAAAACATGGATTTGTCTCTACTGCCGCGCACACACTTCCGATAGCTTGCAAAGGCCTAAAAAACACAAGCGGCCCTTGAGTTATTGTGGGAGAGACTGTTTTCATCAAGTTTGAAGCCTCAGTTTTGGCTGGACAGCCGTTTCTTTATTTTTGGGGTCTGTGTGTTTTTCGACCTGGAAATGGCAAAACAGGCGCGAAAACATAGATTTGTCTCTCCTGCTGCGCACACACTTCCGATAGCTTGCGAAGGCCTAAAAAACACAAGCGGCCATTGAGTTATTGTGGGAGAGACTGTTTTCATCAAGTTTGAAGCCATAGTTTTGGCGCGCCAGCCGTTTCTTTCATTTTGGGGCCTATGTGTTTTTCGACCTTGAAATCGCAAAAAAGGCGCGAAAACATGGATTTGTCTCTCCTGCCGCGCACACACTTCCGATAGCTTGCAAAGGCCTAAAAAACACAAGCAGCCTGTGAGTTATTATGGGAGAGACTGTTTTCATCAAGTTTGAAGCCATAGTTTTGGCGCGGCAGCCGTTTCTTTCATTTTGGGGCCTATGTGTTTTTCGACCTTGAAATCGCAAAAAAGGCGCGAAAACATGGATTTGTCTCTCCTGCCGCGCACACACTTCCGATAGCTTGCAAAGGCCTAAAAAACACAAGCAGCCCGTGAGTTATTATGGGAGAGACTGTTTTCATCAAGATTGAAGCCATAGTTTTGGCGCGGCAGCCGTTTCTTTCATTTTGGGGCCTATGTGTTTTTAGACCTTGAAATCGAAAAAATGCACGAAAACATGGATTTGTCTCTCCTGCCGCGCACACACTTCCGATAGCTTGCGAAGGCCTAAAAAACACAAGCGGCCCTTGAGTTATTGTGGGAGAGACTGTTTTCATCAAGTTTGAAGCCTCAGTTTTGGCTGGACAGCCGTTTCTTTATTTTTGGGTTCTATGTGTTTTTCGACCTGGAAATGGCAAAAAAGGCGCGAAAACATAGATTTGTCTCTCCTGCTGCGCACACACTTCCGATAGCTTGCGAAGGCCTAAAAAACAAAATCAGCCCGTGAGTTAATATGGGAGAGACTGTTTTCATCAAGTTTGAAGCCATAGTTTTGGCGCGGTAGCCGTTTCTTTCATTTTGGGGCCTATGTGTTTTTCGACCTTGAAATCGCAAAAAATGCGCGAAAACATGGATTTGTCTCTCCTGCCGCGCACACACTTCCGATAGCTTGCGAAGGCCTAAAAAACACAAGCGGCCATTGAGTTATTGTGGGAGAGACTGTTTTCATCAAGTTTGAAGCCATAGTTTTGGCGCGCCAGCCGTTTCTTTCATTTTGGGGCCTATGTGTTTTTCGACCTTGAAATCGCAAAAAAGGCGCGAAAACATGGATTTGTCTCTCCTGCCGCGCACACACTTCCGATAGCTTGCGAAGGCCTAAAAAACACAAGCGGCCATTGAGTTATTGTGGGAGAGACTGTTTTCATCAAGTTTGAAGCCATAGTTTTGGCGCGCCAGCCGTTTCTTTCATTTTGGGGCCTATGTGTTTTTCGACCTTGAAATCGCAAAAAAGGCGCGAAAACATGGATTTGTCTCTCCTGCCGCGCACACACTTCCGATAGCTTGCAAAGGCCTAAAAAACACAAGCAGCCTGTGAGTTATTATGGGAGAGACTGTTTTCATCAAGTTTGAAGCCATAGTTTTGGCGCGGCAGCCGTTTCTTTCATTTTGGGGCCTATGTGTTTTTCGACCTTGAAATCGCAAAAAATGCGCGAAAACATGGATTTGTCTCTCCTGCCGCGCACACACTTCCGATAGCTTGCGAAGGCCTAAAAAACACAAGCAGCCCTTGAGTTATTGTGGGAGAGACTGTTTTCATCAAGTTTGAAGCCTCAGTTTTGGCTGGACAGCCGTTTCTTTATTTTTGGGGTCTGTGTGTTTTTCGACCTGGAAATCGCAAAAAAGGCGCGAAAACATGGATTTGTCTCTCCTGCCGCGCACACACTTCCGATAGCTTGCAAAGGCCTAAAAAACACAAGCAGCCCGTGAGTTATTATGGGAGAGACTGTTTTCATCAAGTTTGAAGCCTCAGTTTTGGCTGGACAGCCGTTTCTTTATTTTTGGGGTCTGTGTGTTTTTCGACCTGGAAATCGCAAAAAAGGCGCGAAAACATGGATTTGTCTCTCCTGCCGCGCACACACTTCCGATAGCTTGCAAAGGCCTAAAAAACACAAGCAGCCCGTGAGTTATTATGGGAGAGACTGTTTTCATCAAGTTTGAAGCCATAGTTTTGGCGCGCCAGCCGTTTCTTTCATTTTGGGGCCTATGTGTTTTTCGACCTTGAAATCGCAAAAAAGGCCCGAAAACATGGATTTGTCTCTCCTGCCGCGCACTCACTTCCGATAGCTTGCAAAGGCCTAAAAAACACAAGCGGCCCTTGAGTTATTGTGGGAGAGACTGTTTTCATCAAGTTTGAAGCCTCAGTTTTGGCTGGACAGCCGTTTCTTTATTTTTGGGGTCTGTGTGTTTTTCGACCTGGAAATGGCAAAACAGGCGCGAAAACATAGATTTGTCTCTCCTGCTGCGCACACACTTCCGATAGCTTGCGAAGGCCTAAAAAACACAATCAGCCCGTGAGTTAATATGGGAGAGACTGTTTTCATCAAGTTTGAAGCCATAGTTTTGGCGCGGTAGCCGTTTCTTTCATTTTGGGGCCTATGTGTTTTTCGACCTTGAAATCGCAAAAAATGCGCGAAAACATGGATTTGTCTCTCCTGCCGCGCACACACTTCCGATAGCTTGCGAAGGCCTAAAAAACACAAGCGGCCATTGAGTTATTGTGGGAGAGACTGTTTTCATCAAGTTTGAAGCCATAGTTTTGGCGCGCCAGCCGTTTCTTTCATTTTGGGGCCTATGTGTTTTTCGACCTTGAAATCGCAAAAAAGGCGCGAAAACATGGATTTGTCTCTCCTGCCGCGCACACACTTCCGATAGCTTGCGAAGGCCTAAAAAACACAAGCGGCCATTGAGTTATTGTGGGAGAGACTGTTTTCATCAAGTTTGAAGCCATAGTTTTGGCGCGCCAGCCGTTTCTTTCATTTTGGGGCCTATGTGTTTTTCGACCTTGAAATCGCAAAAAAGGCGCGAAAACATGGATTTGTCTCTCCTGCCGCGCACACACTTCCGATAGCTTGCAAAGGCCTAAAAAACACAAGCAGCCTGTGAGTTATTATGGGAGAGACTGTTTTCATCAAGTTTGAAGCCATAGTTTTGGCGCGGCAGCCGTTTCTTTCATTTTGGGGCCTATGTGTTTTTCGACCTTGAAATCGCAAAAAATGCGCGAAAACATGGATTTGTCTCTCCTGCCGCGCACACACTTCCGATAGCTTGCGAAGGCCTAAAAAACACAAGCGGCCCTTGAGTTATTGTGGGAGAGACTGTTTTCATCAAGTTTGAAGCCTCAGTTTTGGCTGGACAGCCGTTTCTTTATTTTTGGGGTCTGTGTGTTTTTCGACCTGGAAATCGCAAAAAAGGCGCGAAAACATGGATTTGTCTCTCCTGCCGCGCACACACTTCCGATAGCTTGCGAAGGCCTAAAAAACACAAGCGGCCATTGAGTTATTGTGGGAGAGACTGTTTTCATCAAGTTTGAAGCCATAGTTTTGGCGCGCCAGCCGTTTCTTTCATTTTGGGGCCTATGTGTTTTTCGACCTTGAAATCGCAAAAAAGGCGCGAAAACATGGATTTGTCTCTCCTGCCGCGCACACACTTCCGATAGCTTGCGAAGGCCTAAAAAACACAAGCGGCCATTGAGTTATTGTGGGAGAGACTGTTTTCATCAAGTTTGAAGCCATAGTTTTGGCGCGCCAGCCGTTTCTTTCATTTTGGGGCCTATGTGTTTTTCGACCTTGAAATCGCAAAAAAGGCGCGAAAACATGGATTTGTCTCTCCTGCCGCGCACACACTTCCGATAGCTTGCAAAGGTCTAAAAAACACAAGCAGCCTGTGAGTTATTATGGGAGAGACTGTTTTCATCAAGTTTGAAGCCATAGTTTTGGCGCGGCAGCCGTTTCTTTCATTTTGGGGCCTATGTGTTTTTCGACCTTGAAATCGCAAAAAATGCGCGAAAACATGGATTTGTCTCTCCTGCCGCGCACACACTTCCGATAGCTTGCGAAGGCCTAAAAAACACAAGCGGCCCTTGAGTTATTGTGGGAGAGACTGTTTTCATCAAGTTTGAAGCCTCAGTTTTGGCTGGACAGCCGTTTCTTTATTTTTGGGGTCTGTGTGTTTTTCGACCTTGAAATCGCAAAAAAGGCGCGAAAACATGGATTTGTCTCTCCTGCCGCGCACACACTTCCGATAGCTTGCAAAGGCCTAAAAAACACAAGCAGCCCGTGAGTTATTATGGGAGAGACTGTTTTCATCAAGTTTGAAGCCATAGTTTTGGCGCGCCAGCCGTTTCTTTCATTTTGGGGCCTATGTGTTTTTCGACCTGGAAATGGCAAAACAGGCGCGAAAACATAGATTTGTCTCTCCTGCTGCGCACACACTTCCGATAGCTTGCGAAGGCCTAAAAAACACAATCAGCCCGTGAGTTAATATGGGAGAGACTGTTTTCATCAAGTTTGAAGCCATAGTTTTGGCGCGGCAGCCGTTTCTTTCATTTTGGGGCCTATGTGTTTTTCGACCTTGAAATCGCAAAAAATGCGCGAAAACATGGATTTGGCTCTCCTGCCGCGCACACACTTCCGATAGCTTGCGAAGGCCTAAAAAACACAAGCGGCCATTGAGTTATTGTGGGAGAGACTGTTTTCATCAAGTTTGAAGCCATAGTTTTGGCGCGGCAGCCGTTTCTTTCATTTTGGGGCCTTTGTGTTTTTCGACCTGGAAATGGCAAAAAAGGCGCGAAAACATGGATTTGTCTCTCCTGCCGCGCACACACTTCCGATAGCGTGCAAAGGCCTAAAAAACACAAGCAGCCCGTGAGTTATTATGGGAGAGACTGTTTTCATCAAGTTTGAAGCCATAGTTTTGGCGCGCCAGCCGTTTCTTTCATTTTGGGGCCTATGTGTTTTTCGACCTTGAAATCGCAAAAAAGTCGCGAAAACATTGATTTGTCTCTCCTGCCGCGCACACACTTCCGATATCTTGCGAAGGCCTAAAAAACACAAGCAGCCCTTGAGTTATTGTGGGAGAGACTGTTTTCATCAAGTTTGAAGTCATAGTTTTGGCGCGGCAGCCGTTTCTTTCATTTTGGGGCCTTTGTGTTTTTCGACCTGGAAATGGCAAAAAAGGCGCGAAAACATGGATTTGTCTCTCCTGCCGCGCACACACTTCCGATAGCGTGCAAAGGCCTAAAAAACACAAGCAGCCCGTGAGTTATTATGGGAGAGACTGTTTTCATCAAGTTTGAAGCCATACTTTTGGCGCGCCAGCCGTTTCTTTCATTTTGGGGCCTATGTGTTTTTCGACCTTGAAATCGCAAAAAAGGCGCGAAAACATGGATTTGTCTCTCCTGCCGCGCACACACTTCCGATAGCTTGCAAAGGCCTAAAAAACACAAGCGGCCCTTGAGTTATTGTGGGAGAGACTGTTTTCATCAAGTTTGAAGCCTCAGTTTTGGCTGGACAGCCGTTTCTTTATTTTTGGGGTCTGTGTGTTTTTCGACCTGGAAATGGCAAAACAGGCGCGAAAACATAGATTTGTCTCTCCTGCTGTGCACACACTTCCGATAGCTTGCGAAGGCCTAAAAAACACAATCAGCCCGTGAGTTAATATGGGAGAGACTGTTTTCATCAAGTTTGAAGCCATAGTTTTGGCGCGGCAGCCGTTTCTTTCATTTTGGGGCCTATGTGTTTTTCGACCTTGAAATCGCAAAAAAGGCGCGAAAACATTGATTTGTCTCTCCTGCCGCGCACACACTTCCGTTATCTTGCGAAGGCCTAAAAAACACAAGCAGCCCTTGAGTTGTTGTGGGAGAGACTGTTTTCATCAAGTTTGAAGCCATAGTTTTGGCGCGGCAGCCGTTTCTTTCATTTTGGGGCCTTTGTGTTTTTCGACCTGGAAATGGCAAAAAAATTGCGAAAACATGGATTTGTCTCTCCTGCCGCGCACACACTTCCGATAGCGTGCAAAGGCCTAAAAAACACAAGCAGCCCGTGAGTTATTATGGGAGAGACTGTTTTCATCAAGTTTGAAGCCATAGTTTTGGCGCGCCAGCCGTTTCTTTCATTTTGGGGCCTATGTGTTTTTCGACCTTGAAATCGCAAAAAAGTCGCGAAAACATTGATTTGTCTCTCCTGCCGCGCACACACTTCCGATAGCTTGCGAAGGCCTAAAAAACACAAGCGGCCATTGAGTTATTGTGGGAGAGACTGTTTTCATCAAGTTTGAAGCCATAGTTTTGGCGCGCCAGCCGTTTCTTTCATTTTGGGGCCTATGTGTTTTTCGACCTTGAAATCGCAAAAAAGGCGCGAAAACATGGATTTGTCTCTCCTGCCGCGCACACACTTCCGATAGCTTGCGAAGGCCTAAAAAACACAAGCGGCCATTGAGTTATTGTGGGAGAGACTGTTTTCATCAAGTTTGAAGCCATAGTTTTGGCGCGCCAGCCGTTTCTTTCATTTTGGGGCCTATGTGTTTTTCGACCTTGAAATCGCAAAAAAGGCGCGAAAACATGGATTTGTCTCTCCTGCCGCGCACACACTTCCGATAGCTTGCAAAGGTCTAAAAAACACAAGCAGCCTGTGAGTTATTATGGGAGAGACTGTTTTCATCAAGTTTGAAGCCATAGTTTTGGCGCGGCAGCCGTTTCTTTCATTTTGGGGCCTATGTGTTTTTCGACCTTGAAATCGCAAAAAAGGCGCGAAAACATGGATTTGTCTCTCCTGCCGCGCACACACTTCCGATAGCTTGCAAAGGCCTAAAAAACACAAGCAGCCCGTGAGTTATTATGGGAGAGACTGTTTTCATCAAGTTTGAAGCCATAGTTTTGGCGCGCCAGCCGTTTCTTTCATTTTGGGGCCTATGTGTTTTTCGACCTGGAAATGGCAAAACAGGCGCGAAAACATAGATTTGTCTCTCCTGCTGCGCACACACTTCCGATAGCTTGCGAAGGCCTAAAAAACACAATCAGCCCGTGAGTTAATATGGGAGAGACTGTTTTCATCAAGTTTGAAGCCATAGTTTTGGCGCGGCAGCCGTTTCTTTCATTTTGGGGCCTATGTGTTTTTCGACCTTGAAATCGCAAAAAATGCGCGAAAACATGGATTTGGCTCTCCTGCCGCGCACACACTTCCGATAGCTTGCGAAGGCCTAAAAAACACAAGCGGCCATTGAGTTATTGTGGGAGAGACTGTTTTCATCAAGTTTGAAGCCATAGTTTTGGCGCGGCAGCCGTTTCTTTCATTTTGGGGCCTTTGTGTTTTTCGACCTGGAAATGGCAAAAAAGGCGCGAAAACATGGATTTGTCTCTCCTGCCGCGCACACACTTCCGATAGCGTGCAAAGGCCTAAAAAACACAAGCAGCCCGTGAGTTATTATGGGAGAGACTGTTTTCATCAAGTTTGAAGCCATAGTTTTGGCGCGCCAGCCGTTTCTTTCATTTTGGGGCCTATGTGTTTTTCGACCTTGAAATCGCAAAAAAGTCGCGAAAACATTGATTTGTCTCTCCTGCCGCGCACACACTTCCGATATCTTGCGAAGGCCTAAAAAACACAAGCAGCCCTTGAGTTATTGTGGGAGAGACTGTTTTCATCAAGTTTGAAGTCATAGTTTTGGCGCGGCAGCCGTTTCTTTCATTTTGGGGCCTTTGTGTTTTTCGACCTGGAAATGGCAAAAAAGGCGCGAAAACATGGATTTGTCTCTCCTGCCGCGCACACACTTCCGATAGCGTGCAAAGGCCTAAAAAACACAAGCAGCCCGTGAGTTATTATGGGAGAGACTGTTTTCATCAAGTTTGAAGCCATAGTTTTGGCGCGCCAGCCGTTTCTTTCATTTTGGGGCCTATGTGTTTTTCGACCTTGAAATCGCAAAAAAGGCGCGAAAACATGGATTTGTCTCTCCTGCCGCGCACACACTTCCGATAGCTTGCAAAGGCCTAAAAAACACAAGCGGCCCTTGAGTTATTGTGGGAGAGACTGTTTTCATCAAGTTTGAAGCCTCAGTTTTGGCTGGACAGCCGTTTCTTTATTTTTGGGGTCTGTGTGTTTTTCGACCTGGAAATGGCAAAACAGGCGCGAAAACATAGATTTGTCTCTCCTGCTGTGCACACACTTCCGATAGCTTGCGAAGGCCTAAAAAACACAATCAGCCCGTGAGTTAATATGGGAGAGACTGTTTTCATCAAGTTTGAAGCCATAGTTTTGGCGCGGCAGCCGTTTCTTTCATTTTGGGGCCTATGTGTTTTTCGACCTTGAAATCGCAAAAAAGGCGCGAAAACATTGATTTGTCTCTCCTGCCGCGCACACACTTCCGTTATCTTGCGAAGGCCTAAAAAACACAAGCAGCCCTTGAGTTGTTGTGGGAGAGACTGTTTTCATCAAGTTTGAAGCCATAGTTTTGGCGCGGCAGCCGTTTCTTTCATTTTGGGGCCTTTGTGTTTTTCGACCTGGAAATGGCAAAAAAATTGCGAAAACATGGATTTGTCTCTCCTGCCGCGCACACACTTCCGATAGCGTGCAAAGGCCTAAAAAACACAAGCAGCCCGTGAGTTATTATGGGAGAGACTGTTTTCATCAAGTTTGAAGCCATAGTTTTGGCGCGCCAGCCGTTTCTTTCATTTTGGGGCCTATGTGTTTTTCGACCTTGAAATCGCAAAAAAGTCGCGAAAACATTGATTTGTCTCTCCTGCCGCGCACACACTTCCGATATCTTGCGAAGGCCTAAAAAACACAAGCAGCCCTTGAGTTATTGTGGGAGAGACTGTTTTCATCAAGTTTGAAGTCATAGTTTTGGCGCGGCAGCCGTTTCTTTCATTTTGGGGCCTTTGTGTTTTTCGACCTGGAAATGGCAAAAAAGGCGCGAAAACATGGATTTGTCTCTCCTGCCGCGCACACACTTCCGATAGCGTGCAATGGCCTAAAAAACACAAGCAGCCCGTGAGTTATTATGGGAGAGACTGTTTTCATCAAGTTTGAAGCCTCAGTTTTGGCTGGACAGCCGTTTCTTTATTTTTGGGGTCTGTGTGTTTTTCGACCTGGAAATGGCAAAACAGGCGCGAAAACATAGATTTGTCTCTCCTGCTGTGCACACACTTCCGATAGCTTGCGAAGGCCTAAAAAACACAAGTGGCCATTGAGTTATTGTGGGAGAGACTGTTTTCATCAAGTTTGAAGCCATAGTTTTGGCGCGGCAGCCGTTTCTTTCATTTTGGGGCCTATGTGTTTTTCGACCTTGAAATCGCAAAAAAGGCGCGAAAACATTGATTTGTCTCTCCTGCCGCGCACACACTTCCGTTATCTTGCGAAGGCCTAAAAAACACAAGCAGCCCTTGAGTTGTTGTGGGAGAGACTGTTTTCATCAAGTTTGAAGCCATAGTTTTGGCGCGGCAGCCGTTTCTTTCATTTTGGGGCCTTTGTGTTTTTCGACCTGGAAATGGCAAAAAAGGCGCGAAAACATGGATTTGTCTCTCCTGCCGCGCACACACTTCCGATAGCGTGCAAAGGCCTAAAAAACACAAGCGGCCCGTGAGTTATTATGGGAGAGACTGTTTTCATCAAGTTTGAAGCCATAGTTTTGGCGCGCCAGCCGTTTCTTTCATTTTGGGGCCTATGTGTTTTTCGACCTTGAAATCGCAAAAAAGTCGCGAAAACATTGATTTGTCTCTCCTGCCGCGCACACACTTCCGATATCTTGCGAAGGCCTAAAAAACACAAGCAGCCCTTGAGTTATTGTGGGAGAGACTGTTTTCATCAAGTTTGAAGTCATAGTTTTGGCGCGGCAGCCGTTTCTTTCATTTTGGGGCCTTTGTGTTTTTCGACCTGGAAATGGCAAAAAAGGCGCGAAAACATGGATTTGTCTCTCCTGCCGCGCACACACTTCCGATAGCTTGCGAAGGCCTAAAAAACACAAGCGGCCCTTGAGTTATTGTCTGAGAGACTGTTTTCATCAAGTTTGAAGCCTCAGTTTTGGCTGGACAGCCGTTTCTTTATTTTTGGGGCCTTTGTTTTCTTCGACCTGGAAATGGAAAAAAGGCGCGAAAACATGGATTTGTCTCTCCTGCCGCGCACACACTTCCGATAGCGTGCAAAGGCCTAAAAAACACAAGCAGCCCGTGAGTTATTATGGGAGAGACTGTTTTCATCAAGTTTGAAGCCATAGTTTTGGCGCGCCAGCCGTTTCTTTCATTTTGGGGCCTATGTGTTTTTCGACCTTGAAATCGCAAAAAAGTTGCGAAAACATTGATTTGTCTCTCCTGCCGCGCACACACTTCCGATATCTTGCGAAGGCCTAAAAAACACAAGCAGCCCTTGAGTTATTGTGGGAGAGACTGTTTTCATCAAGTTTGAAGTCATAGTTTTGGCGCGGCAGCCGTTTCTTTCATTTTGGGGCCTTTGTGTTTTTCGACCTGGAAATGGCAAAAAAGGCGCGAAAACATGGATTTGTCTCTCCTGCCGCGCACACACTTCCGATAGCGTGCAAAGGCCTAAAAAACACAAGCAGCCCGTGAGTTATTATGGGAGAGACTGTTTTCATCAAGTTTGAAGCCATAGTTTTGGCGCGCCAGCCGTTTCTTTCATTTTGGGGCCTATGTGTTTTTCGACCTTGAAATCGCAAAAAAGTTGCGAAAACATTGATTTGTCTCTCCTGCCGCGCACACACTTCCGATATCTTGCGAAGGCCTAAAAAACACAAGCAGCCCTTGAGTTATTGTGGGAGAGACTGTTTTCATCAAGTTTGAAGTCATAGTTTTGGCGCGGCAGCCGTTTCTTTCATTTTGGGGCCTTTGTGTTTTTCGACCTGGAAATGGCAAAAAAGGCGCGAAAACATGGATTTGTCTCTCCTGCCGCGCACACACTTCCGATAGCTTGCGAAGGCCTAAAAAACACAAGCGGCCCTTGAGTTATTGTCTGAGAGACTGTTTTCATCAAGTTTGAAGCCTCAGTTTTGGCTGGACAGCCGTTTCTTTATTTTTGGGGCCTTTGTTTTCTTCGACCTGGAAATGGAAAAAAGGCGCGAAAACATGGATTTGTCTCTCCTGCCGCGCACACACTTCCGATAGCGTGCAAAGGCCTAAAAAACACAAGCAGCCCGTGAGTTATTATGGGAGAGACTGTTTTCATCAAGTTTGAAGCCATAGTTTTGGCGCGGCAGCCGTTTCTTTCATTTTGGGGCCTATGTGTTTTTCGACCTTGAAATCGCAAAAAAGGCGCGAAAACATTGATTTGTCTCTCCTGCCGCGCACACACTTCCGATATCTTGCGAAGGCCTAAAAAACACAAGCAGCCCTTGAGTTGTTGTGGGAGAGACTGTTTTCATCAAGTTTCAACCCTAACCATAACCATCAACCCGACCCCGACCCTATCCCTTTCCCTAACCCCAACCCCGACCCCGACCCTGACCACAACCCTAACCATAACCATCAACCCGACCCCGACCCTATCCCTTTCCCTAACCCCAACCCCGACCCCGACCCTGACCACAACCCTAACCATAACCATCAACCCGACCCCGACCCTATCCCTTTCCCTAACCCCAACCCCGACCCCGACCCTGACCACAAACCTAACCATAACCATCAACCCGACCCCGACCCCGACCCTATCCCTTTCCCTAACCCCAACCCCGACCCCGACCCTGACCACAACCCTAACCATAACCATCAACCCGACCCCGACCCTATCCCTTTCCCTAACCCCAACCCCGACCCCGACCCTGACCACAACCCTAACCATAACCATCAACCCGACCCCGACCCTATCCCTTTCCCTAACCCCAACCCCGACCCCGACCCTGACCACAACCCTAACCATAACCATCAACCCGACCCCGACCCTATCCCTTTCCCTAACTCCAACCCCGACCCCGACCCTGACCACAACCCTAACCATAACCATCAACCCGACCCCGACCCTATCCCTTTCCCTAACCCCAACCCCGACCCCGACCCTGACCACAACCCTAACCATAACCATCAACCCGACCCTGACCCTATCCCTTTCCCTAACCCCAACCCCGACCCCGACCCTGACCACAACCCTAACCATAACCATAAACCCGACCCCGACCCTATCCCTTTCCCTAACCCCAACCCCGACCCTGACCACAACCCTAACCATAACCATCAACCCGACCCCGACCCTATCCCTTTCCCTAACCAAACCCCGACCCCGACCCTGACCACAACCCTAACCATAACCATCAACCCGACCCCGACCCTATCCCTTTCCCTAACCCCAACCCCGACCCCGACCCTGACCACAACCCTAACCATAACCATCAACCCGACCCCGACCCTATCCCTTTCCCTAACCCCAACCCCGACCCCGACCCTGACCACAACCCTAACCATAACCATCAACCCGACCCCGACCCTATCCCTTTCCCTAACCCCAACCCCGACCCCGACCCTGACCACAACCCTAACCATAACCATCAACCCGACCCCGACCCTATCCCTTTCCCTAACCCCAACCCCGACCCCGACCCTGACCACAACCCTAACCATAACCATCAACCCGACCCCGACCCTATCCCTTTCCCTAACCCCAACCCCGACCCCGACCCTGACCACAACCCTAACCATAACCATCAACCCGACCCCGACCCTATCCCTTTCCCTAACCCCAACCCCGACCCCGACCCTGACCACAACCCTAACCATAACCATCAACCCGACCCCGACCCTATCCCTTTCCCTAACCCCAACCCCGACCCCGACCCTGACCACAACCCTAACCATAACCATCAACCCGACCCCGACCCTATCCCTTTCCCTAACCCCAACCCCGACCCCGACCCTGACCACAACCCTAACCATAACCATCAACCCGACCCCGACCCTATCCCTTTCCCTAACCCCAACCCCGACCCCGACCCTGACCACAACCCTAACCATAACCATCAACCCGACCCCGACCCTATCCCTTTCCCTAACCCCAACCCCGACCCCGACCCTGACCACAACCCTAACCATAACCATCAACCCGACCCCGACCCTATCCCTTTCCCTAACCCCAACCCCGACCCCGACCCTGACCACAACCCTAACCATAACCATCAACCCGACCCCGACCCTATCCCTTTCCCTAACCCCAACCCCGACCCCGACCCTGACCACAACCCTAACCATAACCATCAACCCGACCCCGACCCTATCCCTTTCCCTAACCCCAACCCCGACCCCGACCCTGACCACAACCCTAACCATAACCATCAACCCGACCCCGACCCTATCCCTTTCCCTAACCCCAACCCCGCCCCCGACCCTGACCACAACCCTAACCATAACCATCAACCCGACCCCGACCCTATCCCTTTCCCTAACCCCAACGCCGACCCCGACCCTGACCACAACCCTAACCATAACCATCAACCCGACCCCGACCCTATCCCTTTCCCTAACCCCAACCCCGACCCCGACCCTGACCACAACCCTAACCATAACCATCAACCCGACCCCGACCCTATCCCTTTCCCTAACCCCAACCCCGACCCCGACCCTGACCACAACCCTAACCATAACCATCAACCCGACCCCGACCCTATCCCTTTCCCTAACCCCAACCCCGACCCCGACCCCGACCCCGACCCTGACCACAACCCTAACCATAACCATCAACCCGACCCCGACCCTATCCCTTTCCCTAACCCCAACCCCGACCCCGACCCTGACCACAACCCTAACCATAACCATCAACCCGACCCCGACCCTATCCCTTTCCCTAACCCCAACCCCGACCCCGACCCTGACCACAACCCTAACCATAACCATCAACCCGACCCCGACCCTATCCCTTTCCCTAACCCCAACCCCGACCCCGACCCCGACCCTGACCACAACCCTAACCATAACCATCAACCCGACCCCGACCCTATCCCTTTCCCTAACCCCAACCCCGACCCCGACCCTGACCACAACCCGAACCATAACCATCAACCCGACCCCGACCCTATCCCTTTCCCTAACCCCAACCCCGACCCCGACCCTGACCACAACCCTAACCATAACCATCAACCCGACCCCGACCCTATCCCTTTCCCTAACCCCAACCCCGACCCCGACCCTGACCACAACCCTAACCATAACCATCAACCCGACCCCGACCCTATCCCTTTCCCTAACCCCAACCCCGACCCTGACCACAACCCTAACCATAACCATCAACCCGACCCCGACCCTATCCCTTTCCCTAACCCCAACCCCGACCCCGACCCTGACCACAACCCTAACCATAACCATCAACCCGACCCCGACCCTATCCCTTTCCCTAACCCCAACCCCGACCCCGACCCTGACCACAACCCTAACCATAACCATCAACCCGACCCCGACCCTATCCCTTTCCCTAACCCCAACCCCGACCCCGACCCTGACCACAACCCTAACCATAACCATCAACCCGACCCCGACCCTATCCCTTTCCCTAACCCCAACCCCGACCCCGACCCTGACCACAACCCTAACCATAACCATCAACCCGACCCCGACCCTATCCCTTTCCCTAACCCCAACCCCGACCCCGACCCTGACCACAACCCTAACCATAACCATCAACCCGACCCCGACCAGACCCTATCCCTTTCCCTAACCCCAACCCCGACCCCGACCCTGACCACAACCCTAACCATAACCATCAACCCGACCCCGACCCTATCCCTTTCCCTAACCCCAACCCCGACCCCGACCCTGACCACAACCCTAACCATAACCATCAACCCGACCCCGACCCTATCCCTTTCCCTAACCCCAACCCCGACCCCGACCCTGACCACAACCCTAACCATAACCATCAACCCGACCCCGACCCTATCCCTTTCCCTAACCCCAACCCCGACCCCGACCCTGACCACAACCCTAACCATAACCATCAACCCGACCCCGACCCTATCCCTTTCCCTAACCCCAACCCCGACCCCGACCCTGACCACAACCCTAACCATAACCATCAACCCGACCCCGACCCTATCCCTTTCCCTAACCCCAACCCCGACCCCGACCCTGACCACAACCCTAACCATAACCATCAACCCGACCCCGACCCTATCCCTTTCCCTAACCCCAACCCCGACCCCGACCCTGAGCACAACCCTAACCATAACCATCAACCCGACCCCGACCCTATCCCTTTCCCTAACCCCAACCCCGACCCCGACCCTGACCACAACCCTAACCATAACCATCAACCCGACCCCGACCCTATCCCTTTCCCTAACCCCAACCCCGACCCCGACCCTGACCACAACCCTAACCATAACCATCAACCCGACCCCGACCCTATCCCTTTCCCTAACCCCAACCCCGACCCCGACCCTGACCACAACCCTAACCATAACCATCGACCCGACCCCGACCCTATCCCTTTCCCTAACCCCAACCCCGACCCCGACCCTGACCACAACCCTAACCAAAACCATCGACCCGACCCCGACCCTATCCCTTTCCCTAACCCCAACCCCGACCCCGACCCTGACCACAACCCTAACCATAACCATCAACCCGACCCCGACCCTATCCCTTTCCCTAACCCCAACCCCGACCCCGACCCTGACCACAACCCTAACCATAACCATCAACCCGACCCCGACCCTATCCCTTTCCCTAACCCCAACCCCGACCCCGACCCTGACCACAACCCTAACCATAACCATCAACCCGACCCCGACCCTATCCCTTTCCCTAACCCCAACCCCGACCCCGACCCTGACCACAACCCTAACCATAACCATCAACCCGACCCCGACCCTATCCCTTTCCCTAACCCCAACCCCGACCCCGACCCTGACCACAACCCTAACCATAACCATCAACCCGACCCCGACCCTATCCCTTTCCCTAACCCCAACCCCGACCCCGACCCTGACCACAACCCTAACCATAACCATCAACCCGACCCCGACCCTATCCCTTTCCCTAACCCCAACCCCGACCCCGACCCTGACCACAACCCTAACCATAACCATCAACCCGACCCCGACCCTATCCCTTTCCCTAACCCCAACCCCGACCCCGACCCTGACCACAACCCTAACCATAACCATCAACCCGACCCCGACCCTATCCCTTTCCCTAACCCCAACCCCGACCCCGACCCTGACCACAACCCTAACCATAACCATCAACCCGACCCCGACCCTATCCATTTCCCTAACCCCAACCCCGACCCCGACCCTGACCACAACCCTAACCATAACCATCAACCCGACCCCGACCCTATCCCTTTCCCTAACCCCAACCCCGACCCCGACCCTGACCACAACCCTAACCATAACCATCAACCCGACCCCGACCCTATCCCTTTCCCTAACCCCAACCCCGACCCCGACCCTGACCACAACCCTAACCATAACCATCAACCCGACCCCGACCCTATCCCTTTCCCTAACCCCAACCCCGACCCCGACCCTGAGCACAACCCTAACCATAACCATCAACCCGACCCCGACCCTATCCCTTTCCCTAACCCCAACCCCGACCCCGACCCTGACCACAACCCTAACCATAACCATCAACCCGACCCCGACCCTATCCCTTTCCCTAACCCCAACCCCAACCCCGACCCCGACCCTGACCACAACCCTAACCATAACCATCAACCCGACCCCGACCCTATCCCTTTCCCTAACCCCAACCCCGCCCCCGACCCTGACCACAACCCTAACCATAACCATCAACCCGACCCCGACCCTATCCCTTTCCCTAACCCCAACCCCGCCCCCGACCCTGACCACAACCCTAACCATAACCATCAACCCGACCCCGACCCTATCCCTTTCCCTAACCCCAACCCCGACCCCGACCCTGACCACAACCCTAACCATAACCATCAACCCGACCCCGACCCTTTCCCTTTCCCTAACCCCAACCCCGACCCCGACCCTGACCACAACCCTAACCATAACCATCAACCCGACCCCGACCCTATCCCTTTCCCTAACCCCAACCCCGACCCCGACCCTGACCACAACCCTAACCATAACCATCAACCCGACCCCGACCCTATCCCTTTCCCTAACCCCAACCCCGACCCCGACCCTGACCACAACCCTAACCATAACCATCAACCCGACCCCGACCCTATCCCTTTCCCTAACCCCAACCCCGACCCCGACCCTGACCACAACCCTAACCATAACCATCAACCCGACCCCGACCCTATCTCTTTCCCTAACCCCAACCCCGACCCCGACCCTGACCACAACCCTAACCATAACCATCAACCCGACCCCGACCCTATCCCTTTCCCTAACCCCAACCCCGACCCCGACCCTGACCACAACCCTAACCATAACCATCAACCCGACCCCGACCCTATCCCTTTCCCTAACCCCAACCCCGACCCCGACCCTGACCACAACCCTAACCATAACCATCAACCCGACCCCGACCCTATCCCTTTCCCTAACCCCAACCCCGACCCCGACCCTGACCACAACCCTAACCATAACCATCAACCCGACCCCGACCCTATCCCTTTCCCTAACCCCAACCCCGACCCCGACCCCGACCCTGACCACAACCCTAACCAAAACCATCAACCCGACCCCGACCCTATCCCTTTCCCTAACCCCAACCCCGACCCCGACCCTGACCACAACCCTAACCATAACCATCAACCCGACCCCGACCCTATCCCTTTCCCTAACCCCAACCCCGACCCCGACCCTGACCACAACCCTAACCATAACCATCAACCCGACCCCGACCCTATCCCTTTCCCTAACCCCAACCCCGACCCCGACCCTGACCACAACCCTAACCATAACCATCAACCCGACCCCGACCCTATCTCTTTCCCTAACCCCAACCCCGACCCCGACCCCGACCCTGACCACAACCCTAACCATAACCATCAACCCGACCCCGACCCTATCCCTTTCCCTAACCCCAACCCCGACCCCGACCCTGACCACAACCCTAACCATAACCATCAACCCGACCCCGACCCGACCCCGACCCTATCCCTTTCCCTAACCCCAACCCCGACCCCGACCCTGACCACAACCCTAACCATAACCATCAACCCGACCCCGACCCGACCCTATCCCTTTCCCTAACCCCAACCCCGACCCCGACCCTGACCACAACCCTAACCATAACCATCAACCCGACCCCGACCCTATCCCTTTCCCTAACCCCAACCCCGACCCCGACCCTGACCACAACCCTAACCATAACCATCAACCCGACCCCGACCCTATCCCTTTCCCTAACCCCAACCCCGACCCCGACCCTGACCACAACCCTAACCATAACCATCAACCCGACCCCGACCCTATCCCTTTCCCTAACCCCAACCCCGACCCCGACCCTGACCACAACCCTAACCATAACCATCAACCCGACCCCGACACTATCCCTTTCCCTAACCCCAACCCCGACCCCGACCCTGACCACAACCCTAACCATAACCATCAACCCGACCCCGACCCCGACCCTATCCCTTTCCCTAACCCAACCCCGACCCCGACCCTGACCACAACCCTAACCATAACCATCAACCCGACCCCGACCCTATCCCTTTCCCTAACCCCAACCCCGACCCCGACCCTGACCACAACCCTAACCATAACCATCAACCCGACCCCGACCCTATCTCTTTCCCTAACCCCAACCCCGACCCCGACCCCGACCCTGACCACAACCCTAACCATAACCATCAACCCGACCCCGACCCTATCCCTTTCCCTAACCCAACCCCGACCCCGACCCTGACCACAACCCTAACCATAACCATCAACCCGACCCGACCCCGACCCCGACCCTATCCCTTTCCCTAACCCCAACCCCGACCCCGACCCTGACCACAACCCTAACCATAACCATCAACCCGACCCCGACCCCGACCCTATCCCTTTCCCTAACCCCAACCCCGACCCCGACCCTGACCACAACCCTAACCATAACCATCAACCCGACCCCGACCCTATCCCTTTCCCTAACCCCAACCCCGACCCCGACCCTGACCACAACCCTAACCATAACCATCAACCCGACCCCGACCCTATCCCTTTCCCTAACCCCAACCCCGACCCCGACCCTGACCACAACCCTAACCATAACCATCAACCCGACCCCGACCCTATCCCTTTCCCTAACCCCAACCCCCGACCCCGACCCTGACCACAACCCTAACCATAACCATCAACCCGACCCCGACCCTATCCCTTTCCCTAACCCCAACCCCGACCCCGACCCTGACCACAACCCTAACCATAACCATCAACCCGACCCCGACCCCGACCCTATCCCTTTCCCTAACCCCAACCCCGACCCCGACCCTGACCACAACCCTAACCATAACCATCAACCCGACCCCGACCCTATCCCTTTCCCTAACCCCAACCCCGACCCCGACCCTGACCACAACCCTAACCATAACCATCAACCCGACCCCGACCCTATCCCTTTCCCTAACCCCAACCCCGACCCCGACCCTGACCACAACCCTAACCATAACCATCAACCCGACCCCGACCCTATCCCTTTCCCTAACTCCAACCCCGACCCCGACCCTGACCACAACCCTAACCATAACCATCAACCCGACCCCGACCCTATCCCTTTCCCTAACCCCAACCCCGACCCCGACCCTGACCACAACCCTAACCATAACCATCAACCCGACCCTGACCCTATCCCTTTCCCTAACCCCAACCCCGACCCCGACCCTGACCACAACCCTAACCATAACCATAAACCCGACCCCGACCCTATCCCTTTCCCTAACCCCAACCCCGACCCTGACCACAACCCTAACCATAACCATCAACCCGACCCCGACCCTATCCCTTTCCCTAACCAAACCCCGACCCCGACCCTGACCACAACCCTAACCATAACCATCAACCCGACCCCGACCCTATCCCTTTCCCTAACCCCAACCCCGACCCCGACCCTGACCACAACCCTAACCATAACCATCAACCCGACCCCGACCCTATCCCTTTCCCTAACCCCAACCCCGACCCCGACCCTGACCACAACCCTAACCATAACCATCAACCCGACCCCGACCCTATCCCTTTCCCTAACCCCAACCCCGACCCCGACCCTGACCACAACCCTAACCATAACCATCAACCCGACCCCGACCCTATCCCTTTCCCTAACCCCAACCCCGACCCCGACCCTGACCACAACCCTAACCATAACCATCAACCCGACCCCGACCCTATCCCTTTCCCTAACCCCAACCCCGACCCCGACCCTGACCACAACCCTAACCATAACCATCAACCCGACCCCGACCCTATCCCTTTCCCTAACCCCAACCCCGACCCCGACCCTGACCACAACCCTAACCATAACCATCAACCCGACCCCGACCCTATCCCTTTCCCTAACCCCAACCCCGACCCCGACCCTGACCACAACCCTAACCATAACCATCAACCCGACCCCGACCCTATCCCTTTCCCTAACCCCAACCCCGACCCCGACCCTGACCACAACCCTAACCATAACCATCAACCCGACCCCGACCCTATCCCTTTCCCTAACCCCAACCCCGACCCCGACCCTGACCACAACCCTAACCATAACCATCAACCCGACCCCGACCCTATCCCTTTCCCTAACCCCAACCCCGACCCCGACCCTGACCACAACCCTAACCATAACCATCAACCCGACCCCGACCCTATCCCTTTCCCTAACCCCAACCCCGACCCCGACCCTGACCACAACCCTAACCATAACCATCAACCCGACCCCGACCCTATCCCTTTCCCTAACCCCAACCCCGACCCCGACCCTGACCACAACCCTAACCATAACCATCAACCCGACCCCGACCCTATCCCTTTCCCTAACCCCAACCCCGACCCCGACCCTGACCATAACCCTAACCATAACCATCAACCCGACCCCGACCCTATCCCTTTCCCTAACCCCAACCCCGACCCCGACCCTGACCACAACCCTAACCATAACCATCAACCCGACCCCGACCCTATCCCTTTCCCTAACCCCAACCCCGACCCCGACCCTGACCACAACCCTAACCATAACCATCAACCCGACCCCGACCCTATCCCTTTCCCTAACCCCAACCCCGCCCCCGACCCTGACCACAACCCTAACCATAACCATCAACCCGACCCCGACCCTATCCCTTTCCCTAACCCCAACGCCGACCCCGACCCTGACCACAACCCTAACCATAACCATCAACCCGACCCCGACCCTATCCCTTTCCCTAACCCCAACCCCGACCCCGACCCTGACCACAACCCTAACCATAACCATCAACCCGACCCCGACCCTATCCCTTTCCCTAACCCCAACCCCGACCCCGACCCTGACCACAACCCTAACCATAACCATCAACCCGACCCCGACCCTATCCCTTTCCCTAACCCCAACCCCGACCCCGACCCCGACCCCGACCCTGACCACAACCCTAACCATAACCATCAACCCGACCCCGACCCTATCCCTTTCCCTAACCCCAACCCCGACCCCGACCCTGACCACAACCCTAACCATAACCATCAACCCGACCCCGACCCTATCCCTTTCCCTAACCCCAACCCCGACCCCGACCCTGACCACAACCCTAACCATAACCATCAACCCGACCCCGACCCTATCCCTTTCCCTAACCCCAACCCCGACCCCGACCCTGACCACAACCCTAACCATAACCATCAACCCGACCCCGACCCTATCCCTTTCCCTAACCCCAACCCCGACCCCGACCCCGACCCCGACCCTGACCACAACCCTAACCATAACCATCAACCCGACCCCGACCCTATCCCTTTCCCTAACCCCAACCCCGACCCCGACCCTGACCACAACCCTAACCATAACCATCAACCCGACCCCGACCCTATCCCTTTCCCTAACCCCAACCCCGACCCCGACCCTGACCACAACCCTAACCATAACCATCAACCCGACCCCGACCCTATCCCTTTCCCTAACCCCAACCCCGACCCGACCCCGACCCTGACCACAACCCTAACCATAACCATCAACCCGACCCCGACCCTATCCCTTTCCCTAACCCCAACCCCGACCCCGACCCTGACCACAACCCGAACCATAACCATCAACCCGACCCCGACCCTATCCATTTCCCTAACCCCAACCCCGACCCCGACCCTGACCACAACCCTAACCATAACCATCAACCCGACCCCGACCCTATCCCTTTCCCTAACCCCAACCCCGACCCCGACCCTGACCACAACCCTAACCATAACCATCAACCCGACCCCGACCCTATCCCTTTCCCTAACCCCAACCCCGACCCTGACCACAACCCTAACCATAACCATCAACCCGACCCCGACCCTATCCCTTTCCCTAACCCCAACCCCGACCCCGACCCTGACCACAACCCTAACCATAACCATCAACCCGACCCCGACCCTATCCCTTTCCCTAACCCCAACCCCGACCCCGACCCTGACCACAACCCTAACCATAACCATCAACCCGACCCCGACCCTATCCCTTTCCCTAACCCCAACCCCGACCCCGACCCTGACCACAACCCTAACCATAACCATCAACCCGACCCCGACCCTATCCCTTTCCCTAACCCCAACCCCGACCCCGACCCTGACCACAACCCTAACCATAACCATCAACCCGACCCCGACCCTATCCCTTTCCCTAACCCCAACCCCGACCCCGACCCTGACCACAACCCTAACCATAACCATCAACCCGACCCCGACCCAGACCCTATCCCTTTCCCTAACCCCAACCCCGACCCCGACCCTGACCACAACCCTAACCATAACCATCAACCCGACCCCGACCCTATCCCTTTCCCTAACCCCAACCCCGACCCCGACCCTGACCACAACCCTAACCATAACCATCAACCCGACCCCGACCCTATCCCTTTCCCTAACCCCAACCCCGACCCCGACCCTGACCACAACCCTAACCATAACCATCAACCCGACCCCGACCCTATCCCTTTCCCTAACCCCAAC
This sequence comes from Argentina silus, assembly GCF_951799395.1. Taxonomy (NCBI): domain Eukaryota; kingdom Metazoa; phylum Chordata; class Actinopteri; order Argentiniformes; family Argentinidae; genus Argentina; species Argentina silus. Next base: position 7,311 of record NW_028152980.1, on the reverse strand, counting down.
CCCGACCCCGACCCTGACCACAACCCTAACCATAACCATCAACCCGACCCCGACCCTATCCCTTTCCCTAACCCCAACCCCGACCCCGACCCTGACCACAACCCTAACCATAACCATCAACCCGACCCCGACCCTATCCCTTTCCCTAACCCCAACCCCGACCCCGACCCTGACCACAACCCTAACCATAACCATCAACCCGACCCCGACCCTATCCCTTTCCCTAACCCCAACCCCGACCCCGACCCTGAGCACAACCCTAACCATAACCATCAACCCGACCCCGACCCTATCCCTTTCCCTAACCCCAACCCCGACCCCGACCCTGACCACAACCCTAACCATAACCATCAACCCGACCCCGACCCTATCCCTTTCCCTAACCCCAACCCCGACCCCGACCCTGACCACAACCCTAACCATAACCATCAACCCGACCCCGACCCTATCCCTTTCCCTAACCCCAACCCCGACCCCGACCCTGACCACAACCCTAACCATAACCATCGACCCGACCCCGACCCTATCCCTTTCCCTAACCCCAACCCCGACCCCGACCCTGACCACAACCCTAACCAAAACCATCAACCCGACCCCGACCCTATCCCTTTCCCTAACCCAACCCCGACCCCGACCCTGACCACAACCCTAACCATAACCATCAACCCGACCCCGACCCTATCCCTTTCCCTAACCCCAACCCCGACCCCGACCCTGACCACAACCCTAACCATAACCATCAACCCGACCCCGACCCTATCCCTTTCCCTAACCCCAACCCCGACCCCGACCCTGACCACAACCCTAACCATAACCATCAACCCGACCCCGACCCTATCCCTTTCCCTAACCCCAACCCCGACCCCGACCCTGACCACAACCCTAACCATAACCATCAACCCGACCCCGACCCTATCCCTTTCCCTAACCCCAACCCCGACCCCGACCCTGACCACAACCCTAACCATAACCATCAACCCGACCCCGACCCTATCCCTTTCCCTAACCCCAACCCCGACCCCGACCCTGACCACAACCCTAACCATAACCCATCAACCCGACCCCGACCCTATCCCTTTCCCTAACCCCAACCCCGACCCCGACCCTGACCACAACCCTAACCATAACCATCAACCCGACCCCGACCCTATCCCTTTCCCTAACCCCAACCCCGACCCCGACCCTGACCACAACCCTAACCATAACCATCAACCCGACCCCGACCCTATCCCTTTCCCTAACCCCAACCCCGACCCCGACCCTGACCACAACCCTAACCATAACCATCAACCCGACCCCGACCCTATCCCTTTCCCTAACCCCAACCCCGACCCCGACCCTGACCACAACCCTAACCATAACCATCAACCCGACCCCGACCCTATCCCTTTCCCTAACCCCAACCCCGACCCCGACCCTGACCACAACCCTAACCATAACCATCAACCCGACCCCCACCCTATCCCTTTCCCTAACCCCAACCCCGACCCCGACCCTGACCACAACCCTAACCATAACCATCAACCCGACCCCGACCCTATCCCTTTCCCTAACCCCAACCCCGACCCCGACCCTGACCACAACCCTAACCATAACCATCAACCCGACCCCGACCCTATCCCTTTCCCTAACCCCAACCCCGACCCCGACCCTGACCACAACCCTAACCATAACCATCAACCCGACCCCGACCCTATCCCTTTCCCTAACCCCAACCCCGACCCCGACCCTGACCACAACCCTAACCATAACCATCAACCCGACCCCGACCCTATCCCTTTCCCTAACCCCAACCCCGACCCCGACCCTGACCACAACCCTAACCATAACCATCAACCCGACCCCGACCCTATCCCTTTCCCTAACCCCAACCCCGACCCCGACCCTGACCACAACCCTAACCATAACCATCAACCCGACCCCGACCCTATCCCTTTCCCTAACCCCAACCCCGACCCCGACCCTGACCACAACCCTAACCATAACCATCAACCCGACCCCGACCCTATCCCTTTCCCTAACCCCAACCCCGACCCCGACCCTGACCACAACCCTAACCATAACCATCAACCCGACCCCGACCCTATCCCTTTCCCTAACCCCAACCCCGACCCCGACCCTGACCACAACCCTAACCATAACCATCAACCCGACCCCGACCCTATCCCTTTCCCTAACCCCAACCCCGACCCCGACCCTGACCACAACCCTAACCATAACCATCAACCCGACCCCGACCCTATCCCTTTCCCTAACCCCAACCCCGACCCCGACCCTGACCACAACCCTAACCATAACCATCAACCCGACCCCGACCCTATCCCTTTCCCTAACCCCAACCCCGACCCCGACCCTGACCACAACCCTAACCATAACCATCAACCCGACCCCGACCCTATCCCTTTCCCTAACCCCAACCCCGACCCCGACCCTGACCACAACCCTAACCATAACCATCAACCCGACCCCGACCCTATCCCTTTCCCTAACCCCAACCCCGACCCCGACCCTGACCACAACCCTAACCATAACCATCAACCCGACCCCGACCCTATCCCTTTCCCTAACCCCAACCCCGACCCCGACCCTGACCACAACCCTAACCATAACCATCAACCCGACCCCGACCCTATCCCTTTCCCTAACCCCAACCCCGACCCCGACCCTGACCACAACCCTAACCATAACCATCAACCCGACCCCGACCCTATCCCTTTCCCTAACCCCAACCCCGACCCCGACCCTGACCACAACCCTAACCATAACCATCAACCCGACCCCGACCCTATCCCTTTCCCTAACCCCAACCCCGACCCCGACCCTGACCACAACCCTAACCATAACCATAAACCCGACCCCGACCCTATCCCTTTCCCTAACCCCAACCCCGACCCTGACCACAACCCTAACCATAACCATCAACCCGACCCCGACCCTATCCCTTTCCCTAACCCCAACCCCGACCCCGACCCTGACCACAACCCTAACCATAACCATCAACCCGACCCCGACCCTATCCCTTTCCCTAACCCCAACCCCGACCCCGACCCTGACCACAACCCTAACCATAACCATCAACCCGACCCCGACCCTATCCCTTTCCCTAACCCCAACCCCGACCCCGACCCTGACCACAACCCTAACCATAACCATCAACCCGACCCCGACCCTATCCCTTTCCCTAACCCCAACCCCGACCCCGACCCTGACCACAACCCTAACCATAACCATCAACCCGACCCCGACCCTATCCCTTTCCCTAACCCCAACCCCGACCCCGACCCTGACCACAACCCTAACCATAACCATCAACCCGACCCCGACCCTATCCCTTTCCCTAACCCCAACCCCGACCCCGACCCTGACCACAACCCTAACCATAACCATCAACCCGACCCCGACCCTATCCCTTTCCCTAACCCCAACCCCGACCCCGACCCTGACCACAACCACACTTCCGATATCTTGCGAAGGCCTAAAAAACACAAGCAGCCCTTGAGTTATTGTGGGAGAGACTGTTTTCATCAAGTTTGAAGTCATAGTTTTGGCGCAGCAGCCGTTTCTTTCATTTTGGGGCCTTTGTGTTTTTCGACCTGGAAATGGCAAAAAAGGCGCGAAAACATGGATTTGTCTCTCCTGCCGCGCACACACTTCCGATAGCTTGCGAAGGCCTAAAAAACACAAGCGGCCCTTGAGTTATTGTCTGAGAGACTGTTTTCATCAAGTTTGAAGCCATAGTTTTGGCGCGCCAGCCGTTTCTTTCATTTTGGGGCCTATGTGTTTTTCGACCTTGAAATCGCAAAAAAGGCGCGAAAACATGGATTTGTCTCTCCTGCCGCGCACACACTTCCGATAGCTTGCGGCCCTTGAGTTATTGTCTGAGAGACTGTTTTCATCAAGTTTGAAGCCTCAGTTTTGGCTGGACAGCCGTTTCTTTATTTTTGGGGTCTGTGTGTTTTTCGACCTGGAAATGGCAAAACAGGCGCGAAAACATAGATTTGTCTCTCCTGCTGCGCACACACTTCCGATAGCTTGCGAAGGCCTAAAAAACACAATCAGCCCGTGAGTTAATATGGGAGAGACTGTTTTCATCAAGTTTGAAGCCATAGTTTTGGCGCGCCAGCCGTTTCTTTCATTTTGGGGCCTATGTGTTTTTCGACCTTGAAATCGCAAAAAAGGCGCGAAAACATGGATTTGTCTCTCCTGCCGCGCACACACTTCCGATAGCTTGCGAAGGCCTAAAAAACACAAGCGGCCCTTGAGTTATTGTGGGAGAGACTGTTTTCATCAAGTTTGAAGCCTCAGTTTTGGCTGGACAGCCGTTGCTTTATTTTTGGGTTCTGTGTGTTTTTCGACCTGGAAATGGCAAAAAAGGCGCGAAAACATAGATTTGTCTCTCCTGCTGCGCACACACTTCCGATAGCTTGCGAAGGCCTAAAAAACACAATCAGCCCGTGAGTTAATATGGGAGAGACTGTTTTCATCAAGTTTGAAGCCATAGTTTTGGCGCGGCAGCCGTTTCTTTCATTTTGGGGCCTATGTGTTTTTCGACCTTGAAATCGCAAAAAATGCGCAAAAACATGGATTTGTCTCTCCTGCCGCGCACACACTTCTGATAGCTTGCGAAGGCCTAAAAAACACAAGCGGCCCTTGAGTTATTGTGGGAGAGACTGTTTTCATCAAGTTTGAAGCCTCAGTTTTGGCTGGACAGCCGTTTCTTTATTTTTGGGTTCTGTGTGTTTTTCGACCTGGAAATGGCAAAAAAGGCGCGAAAACATAGATTTGTCTCTCCTGCTGCGCACACACTTCCGATAGCTTGCGAAGGCCTAAAAAACACAATCAGCCCGTGAGTTAATATGGGAGAGACTGTTTTCATCAAGTTTGAAGCCATAGTTTTGGCGCGCCAGCCGTTTCTTTCATTTTGGGGCCTATGTGTTTTTCGACCTTGAAATCGCAAAAAAGGCGCGAAAACATGGATTTGTCTCTCCTGCCGCGCACACACTTCCGATAACTTGCGAAGGCCTAAAAAACACAAGCGGCCCTTGAGTTATTGTGGGAGAGACTGTTTTCATCAAGTTTGAAGCCTCAGTTTTGGCTGGACAGCCGTTTCTTTATTTTTGGGGTCTGTGTGTTTTTCGACCTGGAAATCGCAAAAAAGGCGCGAAAACATGGATTTGTCTCTCCTGCCGCGCACACACTTCCGATAGCTTGAAAAGGCCTAAAAAACACAAGCAGCCCGTGAGTTATTATGGGAGAGACTGTTTTCATCAAGTTTGAAGCCATAGTTTTGTCGCGCCAGCCTTTTCTTTCATTTTGGGGCCTATGTGTTTTTCGACCTTGAAATCGCAAAAAAGGCGCGAAAACATGGATTTGTCTCTCCTGCCGCGCACACACTTCCGATAGCTTGCAAAGGCCTAAAAAACACAAGCGGCCCTTGAGTTATTGTGGGAGAGACTGTTTTCATCAAGTTTGAAGCCTCAGTTTTGGCTGGACAGCCGTTTCTTTATTTTTGGGGTCTGTGTGTTTTTCGACCTGGAAATGGCAAAACAGGCGCGAAAACATAGATTTGTCTCTCCTGCTGCGCACACACTTCCGATAGCTTGCAAAGGCCTAAAAAACACAAGCAGCCTGTGAGTTATTATGGGAGAGACTGTTTTCATCAAGTTTGAAGCCATAGTTTTGGCGCGGCAGCCGTTTTTTTCATTTTGGGGCCTATGTGTTTTTCGACCTTGACATCGCAAAAAATGCGCGAAAACATGGATTTGTCTCTCCTGCCGCGCACACACTTCCGATAGCTTGCGAAGGCCTAAAAATCACAAGCGGCCCTTGAGTTATTGTGGGAGAGACTGTTTTCATCAAGTTTGAAGCCTCAGTTTTGGCTGGACAGCCGTTTCTTTATTTTTGGGGTCTGTGTGTTTTTCGACCTGGAAATCGCAAAAAAGGCGCGAAAACATGGATTTGTCTCTCCTGCCGCGCACACACTTCCGATAGCTTGCAAAGGCCTAAAAAACACAAGCAGTCCGTGAGTTATTATGGGAGAGACTGTTTTCATCAAGTTTGAAGCCATAGTTTTGGCGCGCCAGCCGTTTCTTTCATTTTGGGGCCTATGTGTTTTTCGACCTTGAAATCGCAAAAAAGGCGCGAAAACATGGATTTGTCTCTCCTGCCGCGCACACACTTCCGATAGCTTGCAAAGGCCTAAAAAACACAAGCAGCCCGTGAGTTATTATGGGAGAGACTGTTTTCATCAAGTTTGAAGCCATAGTTTTGGCGCGGCAGCCGTTTCTTTCATTTTGGGGCCTATGTGTTTTTCGACCTTGAAATCGCAAAAAAGGCGCGAAAACATGGATTTGTCTCTCCTGCCGCGCACACACTTCCGATAACTTGCGAAGGCCTAAAAAACACAAGCGGCCCTTGAGTTATTGTGGGAGAGACTGTTTTCATCAAGTTTGAAGCCTCAGTTTTGGCTGGACAGCCGTTTCTTTATTTTTGGGGTCTGTGTGTATTTCGACCTGGAAATGGCAAAACAGGCGCGAAAACATAGATTTGTCTCTCCTGCTGCGCACACACTTCCGATTGCTTGCGAAGGCCTAAAAAACACAATCAGCCCGTGAGTTAATATGGGAGAGACTGTTTTCATCAAGTTTGAAGCCATAGTTTTGGCGCGGCAGCCGTTTCTTTCATTTTGGGGCCTATGTGTTTTTCGACCTTGAAATCGCAAAAAATGCGCGAAAACATGGATTTGTCTCTACTGCCGCGCACACACTTCCGATAGCTTGCGAAGGCCTAAAAAACACAAGCGGCCATTGAGTTATTGTGGGAGAGACTGTTTTCATCAAGTTTGAAGCCTCAGTTTTGGCTGGACAGCCGTTTCTTTATTTTTGGGGTCTGTGTGTTTTTCGACCTGGAAATCGCAAAAAAGGCGCGAAAACATGGATTTGTCTCTCCTGCCGCGCACACACTTCCGATAGCTTGCAAAGGCCTAAAAAACACAAGCAGCCCGTGAGTTATTATGGGAGAGACTGTTTTCATCAAGTTTGAAGCCATAGTTTTGTCGCGCCAGCCGTTTCTTTCATTTTGGGGCCTATGTGTTTTTCGACCTTGAAATCGCAAAAAATGCGCGAAAACATGGATTTGTCTCTCCTGCCGCGCACACACTTCCGATAGCTTGCGAAGGCCTAAAAAACACAAGCGGCCCTTGAGTTATTGTGGGAGAGACTGTTTTCATCAAGTTTGAAGCCTCAGTTTTGGCTGGACAGCCGTTTCTTTATTTTTGGGGTCTGTGTGTTTTTCGACCTGGAAATCGCAAAA
>NW_028152981.1:0-15000 GCF_951799395.1 Argentina silus | reverse complement strand
GAGGGAGAGGGGAATCTTGGGAGTTGTAGAAATTGACTCAAATAGGCAGTTTGGAACTGCAGGGCATTCAAAGAGAGATATCTTGACTCAGAGATCGTTTTAAAACACAATTTTTTTGTATTGAATAATGAAAACAACAAATCCACTGGATTACAGGGAACCGTTCTGCTTTAAGTGTCTCGGTACAACCATCACCCTGAGAGAGCAGAACAGCACCTGTGGTATCAGTAACCAGTCTCTCCAGAGGCTGTACCCGTGAAGGCAGCTCAAACGTGTGTCCCAGAGAGAGATGACTCACTTCTAGCAAACAATGTTTTATTTGCCATCAATCAATCAATCATCTTTCAATTGTTGTAATATTTTTGCACACACCCCTGAGACAACACACGTGTGTGTTCGCTCAAATTAAATGTATTTCCTCAAGAGACTACTGACCCAACTCTCTTCAGGTCCCTGGGGATGTGACAAGCTTCTAGCATGAATCTATCTGTCTGAATCTGTCTGTCTGAATCTGTCTGTCTGAATCTGTCTGTCTGAATCTATCTGTCTGAATCTATCTGTCTGTCTGAATCTATCTGTCTGAATCTATCTATCTGTCTGAATCTATCTGTTTAAAAATGTCTGTCTGTCTGAATCTGTTTGTCTGAATGTATTTGTCAGGTGAGGTCAGGTCAGGGTGAGGTCATGGTGAGTTCAGGTGAGGGTGTGGGTTAGTTTAGGAGACAGGTGAGGTGAGGTGAGGTGAGGTTGTGGGTTAGTTTAGGAGACAGGTCAGGTCAGGTGAGGTGAGGTTGTGGGTTAGTTTAGGAGACAGGTCAGGTCAGGTGAGGTGAGGTTGTGGGTTAGTTTAGGAGACAGGTCAGGTCAGGTGAGGTGAGGTTGTGGGTTAGTTTAGGAGAAAGGTCAGGTCAGGTGAGGTGAGGTGAGGTTGTAGGTTAGCTTCCACAGGTACCTACTGGATGGAGACAGGTGAGGAGAGGTCCTGGTGAGGTTCCACAGACCACCTGCGGAGGTCATACAATCATCTACAGTCTCCATGGTAACAACCACAATAAACAACCAGCTAAAGAACAGCATGCGATCACAGTAGGACAGAAGATGAGACGGATCAGCTGGTGTTGTCTGGGAGCTCCTGGCAGGACATATTCAAACAGACAACAGTCCAACATTTAATAACAATGATGTGTGATTTGTATTCAGTGCTGTATTAGTGGACAGTGGAGATATGAAGTGTTATAGTGTTAAGTAGTTCTGAAGACTGCGTTCTTTCACCTGACAAATATAGCCAAGGTACGTTAGTCTTTAACCCAGCAGGATGCTGAGAGGCTAATTCAGACTGGATTATTGTAATGCTCTTTTTACTGGCCTTCCTCTGCAGCTCGACTCTTGACGAAAACAAGGAAGAGAGAGCGTATAACCCCTGTCCTGACAGGGTTAGGGTTAGGGTTAGGGTTAGGGTTATAACCCCTGTCCTGACAGGGTTAGGGTTAGGGTTAGGGTTATAACCCCTGTCCTGACAGGGTTAGGGTTAGGGTTAGGGTTAGGGTTAGGGTTATAACCCCTGTCCTGACAGGGTTAGGGTTAGGGTTAGGGTTAGGGTTATAACCCCTGTCCTGACAGCACTGCACTGGCTCCCTGTGTCTTTTAGAGTTGAATTTTAAAATTATTTAACTTGTTTTTAAGTCTCTTAATGACTTAGTCCTTGGTGTCCTATATCCTCTCACGAGGCCTCAGGCAGGTCTTTTAAACATACTGAAGGTTGGGGAAGCCGCCATCATCCATAGTAGTGATGGAACTCCCTGCCAAAAGCAGAGAGGTGGACTCTTTAAACACTTTAAACGACAGCTGAAAACATCTTTTTAACCTGGCATACAATTACTAATACTTTTATTTTCTTATTCTTTTTCCTTTTTTGATTATTTTCTAGTTTTTTCTTTTTATTAAAGCTGTTCTATTTATTATTGTGGTATGTTGAGCTGAACTATTCATCATTGTGATATGGTTGTGCTGAACTGTCAAAGCACTTTGAGCTGCATAGTCTGTATGGTCAATATACTATATATAATGTATACAAATAAAGTTATTATTATTATTAGTAGTAGTAGTAGTTATAAAGTGTTATAGTGTTCAGTACAATAGTGATATAAAGTGTTATAGTGTTCAGTAATTATAAAGTGTTATAGTGTTAAGTGCAATAGTGATATAAAGTGTTATAGTGTTCAGTAATTATAAAGTGTTATAGTGTTAAGTAGTTATAAAGTGTTATAGTGTTCAGTAGTTATAAAGTGTTATAGTGTTAAGTGCAATAGTGATATAAAGTGTTATAGTGTTCAGTAGTTGTAAAGTGTTATAGTGTTCAGTAGTTATAAAGTGTTATAGTGTTCAGTAGTTATAAAGTGTTATAGTGTTCAGTAATTATAAAGTGTCATAGTGTTCAGTAATTATAAAGTGTTATAGTGTTCAGTAATTATAATGTGTTATAGTGTTAAGTAGTTATAAAGTGTTATTGTGTTCAGTCGTGATATAAAGTGTTATAGTGTTCAGTACAATACTGATATAAAGTGTTATAGTGGTAAGTAGTTGTAAAGTGTTATAGTTTTCAATAGTGATATAAAGTATTATAGTGTTCAGTTGTTATAAAGTGTTATAGTGTTCAGTTGTTATAAAGTGTTATAGTGTTCAGTAGTGATATAAAGTGTTATAGTGTTCAGTAGTTATAAAGTGTTATAGTGTTCAGTAGTTATAAAGTGTTATAGTGTTAAGCAGTTATAAAGTGTCATAGTGATATAAAGTGTTATAGTGTTCAGTACAATAGTGATATAAAGTGTTATAGTGTTCAGTAGTTATAAAGTGTTATAGTGTTAAGCAGTTATAAAGTGTCATAGTGATATAAAGTGTTATAGTGTTCAGTACAATAGTGATATAAAGTGTTATAGTGTTCAGTAGTTATAAAGTGTTATAGTGTTAAGTAGTTATAAAGTGTTATAGTGTTCAGTAGTTATAAAGTGTTACAGTGTTCAGTAGTTATAAAGTGTTATAGTGTTCAGTAGTTATAAAGTGTTATAGTGTTAAGTAGTTATAAAGTGTTATAGTGTTCAGTAGTTATAAAGTGTTATAGTGTTAAGTAGTTATAAAGTGTTATAGTGATAAGTAGTTATAAAGTGTTATAGTGATAAGTAGTTATAAGGTGTTATAGTGTTAAGTAGTTATAAAGTGTTATAGTGTTCAGTAGTTATAAAGTGTTATAGTGTTAAGTAGTTATAAAGTGTCATAGTGTTCAGTAGTGATATAAAGTGTTATAGTGTTCAGTAGTGATATAAAGTGTTATAGTATTCAGTAGTTGTAAAGTGTTATAGTGTTCAGTAGTTATAAAGTGTTATAGTGATAAGTAGTTATAAAGTGTTATAGTGTTAAGTAGTTATAAAGTGTTATAGTTTTCAGTAGTTGTAAAGTGTTATAGTGTTCAGCAGTTATAAAGTGTTATAGTGTTCAGTACAATAATGATATAAAGTGTTAATATAACACACTACATAACACACTACACTAAACTACTACACTACTACTATACTACACTACACTGCTACTATACTACACTACACTACACACTACTACTATACTACACTACACACTACACTACACTACACTACACTACACTACACTACACTACTACACTACTACACTACAACACTACAACACTACTACACTACTACACTACTACACTACACTACAACACTACTACTACACTACTACAACACTACTACACTACACTACCGCACTACACTACACTACTACACAACATTACTGCACTACTACACTACACTACTACACAACACTACTACACTACATTACTACACTACACTACTACACTACTACACTACACTACACTACTACACTACTACACTACACTACACTAGTACACTACACTACACTACACTACACTACTACACTACACTACACTACACTACTACACTACTACACTGCACTACACTACTACACTACTACACTACGACACTACACTACTACACTACACTATACTACTACACTACTACACTATGTCAGGTGCCGTCCCTAGGGGGGGTATTGTAACGTCTAGCCCTAGAGGGGGGGGGGGGGGGGGGGTATTGTAACGTCTCGCCCTAGAGGGAGGGTACTGTAACGTCTCGCTCTAGAGGGGGGGGGGGGTATTGTAACGTCTCGCCCTAGAGGGAGGGTACTGTAACGTCTCGCTCTAGAGGGGGGGGGGGTATTGTAACGTCTCGCCCTAGAGGGAGGGTACTGTAACGTCTCGCTCTAGAGGGGGGGGGGGGTATTGTAACGTCTCGCCCTAGAGGGAGGGTACTGTAACGTCTCGCTCTAGAGGGGGGGGGGGGGTATTGTAACGTCTCGCCCTAGAGGGAGGGTACTGTAACGTCTAGCCCTAGGGGGGGGGGGGTATTGTAACGTCTCGCCCTAGAGGGAGGGTACTGTAACGTCTCGCTCTAGAGGGGGGGGGGGGGTATTGTAACGTCTCGCCCTAGAGGGAGGGTACTGTAACGTCTCGCCCTGTTCCATAGTTCATGTTTGTCTTTGTTTCATGTTTTTCATTTATTGTTTCCTGTTTTATTTTGTTTTTCTCACCTTGCCTCTTGTTTCAGACACTTCACTGAAACACTTCACCTGCCCCTGTGTCTTTCCCGCCTGTGTGATGTCTACCCCACCCTGATTGGTGTCACCTGTCACTCATCATCCTTCCCTCTCCTGTGTATTTAATCTGTGTGTTCCCCTGTCTCTGTGCCAGTTCGTCTTTGTCCTTTGTGCGAAACGTACCAGCGATCTATCCTTGTGTTATTTGTTTTCCCGGTTTTTGATCTCCGCTATTTCCCTGACTCTGCCTGTTGCCTTCTCCTTATCGGATTATATGCTTTACCCTTTGATTGCCTATCTGTGTACCGAACCCTGTTTTTAGAAAGTAAAGACTATACTCCGAGTCGAGGGCTTCCAGGCTTCCATCGGCGGCCAGGTTTGCCAGCTGGCCGACCAGATCCAGCAGCTGATGGCGTGCCTCGAGACTCTCCTCTCTTCTCCTTCGGTCCCGGCGCCAGTTCCAACCCATGATCCTGCTCCTGTTCCAGCTCCTGCTCCCCTGCTTACACCATCGGCACCGGCTCCTCACCTCTCCAGACCCGAGCGGTTCTCCGGGACTCCGGTAACTGTCGGGCATTCCCGATCCAGTGTGGGCTGCGTCATCACCCACTTCATCACCCATCTTACCGGCAGAGCGGGAGCCTGGGCCACAGCCTAGTGGGTTAGGGATTCTCCAGTCTGCAATTACCTGGAAGTTTTTACTGACACTCTTTGCAAGATTTTCGACCACCCAACCCCCGGCTGAGAGGCAGTGAGAGCGCTCATGGGCCTGCGTCGGGTTTCCGACTACGCCATCGAGTTCTGCATCCGCTGAACCAACCTTTCTGTATGGGTTTTCCAATCCCATCAAGGACCAGTTGGCTCCTCTTGAGCTTCCCCCCGACCTGGATTCTCTTTTCGCTCTGGCCATTAGGATCGACAATTGCCTTCAAGAGAGAGAGAGAGAGAGATCCAGGGCTGAGATGACTCCGCCCGCCCTGAGGGGTCAGTTCACTGCTGATTACTCTTCTTTGTGCCGTCCTCCCCAACGGCTCGTCCTGGCGGCTGACTCATCGGAGGAGCCCATGCAGTTGGGGAGAGCCAGGCTCACTCCCGCGGAGCGTCAATGCCATACACAGGACGGCAGGTGCATCTATTGTGCTCAGCTGGGTAATTTCATGTCAGGGTGTCCAGTAAGACAAGGCTCATCAGTGAGGAAGAGGGCACTGGCGAGCCGAACTGGTTTTTCTCGTTGTTCCACACTGAGTTTCTGAGCTTCCATCTTTTCAACTCTCCTTTACAGCCTCTCATCCTGGGTTATCCCTGCTCTCCAAGCATAACCCTCACATAGGCTGGTCCACTGGGGAGGTTACGGGTTGGGGAGAGGGATGCTCACTCTCCTGCCTTCCGTCTGTTCCTGCTTCAGTGTCTCCTCGACCTCTGGTCTCTGTACCTCCTGCGCCTGCAGAGCCTCCAGCACCTCCTAGTTCTCCTGTCTCCTCACACTCCCTGGCTTCAGCGGATTCCGACTTCCCGGATCTTTCTAGTGTTCCCTCCCATTACCTCGATCTCAAGGAGGTATTCAATAAGACCCATGCTTCCTCTCTACCCCCTCATTGAACTGTTACAAAGGGCTAAGATCTCTACTAAGCTCGATATTAGAAATGCTTACCATTTAGTAAGGATAAGGGAGGGGGACGAGTGGAAGACGGCCTTCAACACTCCTAGCCGTCACTATGAATACCTTGTGATGCCTTTTGGGCTCACCAATGCCCCAGCTGTGTTCCAGGCTCTGGTGAATGATGTTCTCCGAGACATGCTTAATCAGTTTGTCTTCATCTATCTGGAGGATATCCTCATCTTCTCCCCTGACGAGGAGACCCATGTCCAGCACGTCCACCAAGTTCTCCAGCGCCTCCTCGATAACCAACTCTTCGTGAAAGCGGAGAAGTGTGAGTTCCATGCTTCCACTGTTGCTTTCCTGGGTTTCATCATCTCGGAGGACAACATTCAAATGGACCCTGCCAAGGTCAGACCAAATGGACCCTGCCAAGGTCAGACCAAATGGACCCTACCAAGGTCAGTGCTGTTGCTGAGTGGCCCACGCCTACCAGTCGCAAGCTAGTGCAGCGTTTTCTGGGTTTTGCATATTTTTACAGACGGTTCATCTTTAGCACTGTTGCTGCTCCGCTGCGTGCCCTCACCTCCTCTGCTGTTAGATTCCAGTGGTCTCCCCAGGGGGATCGGTGGTCTCCCCAGGCGGATCAGTGGTCTCCCCAGGGGGATCAGTGGTCTCCCCAGGGGGATCAGTGGTCTCCCCAGGGGGATCAGTGGTCTCCCCAGGCGGATCAGTGGTCTCCCCAGGGGGATCAGTGGTCTCCCCAGGGGGATCGGTGGTCTCCCCAGGGGGATCGGTGGTCTCCCCAGGCGGATCGGTGGTCTCCCCAGGGGGATCGGTGGTCTCCCCAGGGGGATCAGTGGTCTTGCCAGGCGGACCGGTGGTCTCCCCAGGCGGACCGATGGTCTCCCCAGGCGGTCACCCTGGAATACTTCTTGGTCAAGCAACGCTTCTGGTGGCTGTCCATGGAGAGAGATGTTGGAGAGTATGTGGCTGCCTGTCCTGTGTACGCCCGGAACAAGGACTCCCGACGCCCGCCTCCTGATCTCCTGCGCCCGCTTCCTGTGCTTCATCGCCCCTGACATCTCACTGGACTTCGTCACGGGGTTACCCCCCTCTGAAGGTAACACCACCATTCTGACGGTGGTGGACAGGTTTTCTAAGATGGTGCACTTCATCCCTCTGCCTAAATTGCTGTCCGCCAGGGAGACATTTTCCGTATCCATGGATTCCCTAGGGATGTGGTGTCAGATCGGGGGCCGCAATTCATAGCTCGGTTCTGGAAGACGTTCTGCTCTCTTCTCGGTGCCACCGTCAGCCTTTCCTCCAGGTACCACCCCCAGTCTAACGGCCAGAGCCAACAGCTCAACCAGGAGCTGGAGACCTGCCTTCGGTGTCTCATGTCCCAGAACCCAGCCACCTGGAGCAGGCACCTCATCTGGGTTGAGTATGCCCACAACACCCTGCAGGGCTCTGCTTTTCGTCTCTCCCCCTTCCAGTGTGCCTACGGTTATCAGCCCCCTTTCTACCCTGACCTGGAGGCGGTCAGCCATCTGCTCAGCTGCTCATTCGCCGGTGTTGCCACACCTGGAGCTAGGCCCGGCAGGTGCTCCTCAGGACCTCGGCCCGGTACAAACAGATGGCAGACCCCCGGTGAACTCCCGCCCCCACCTACCGGCCTGGGCAGAAGGTCTGGCCTTCCACTGAGACCTCCCCCTGCGTGTTGAGTCCCTTCCCAGTGTCCAAGGTTATTAACCCTGTGGCTGTGCGACTTCGACTCCCCAGATCCTGTAGGGTGCACCCCACCTTCCATGTGGCCAGGGTCAAGCCAGTGAAGGAGAGCCCCCTGGTTCCCGCCTCCAGGCCCCCCCCACCCCCCTGGTTCATTGATGGGGGGCCGTTGTACATGGTTAAGCGGCTCCTGGCAGTTCATTGTCGGGGTCATGGACGGCAGTACCTGGTGGACTGGGAGGGGTACGGTCCTGAGGAGAGATTCTGGGTCTCCACCAAGAACATTGTGGATCCAGGTCTCATCCGGGATTTCCACCAAGCCCACTGTCTCGTCCTGTTCCTTAGTTTATGTTTGTCTTTGTTTCATGTTATTCATTTATTGTTTCCTGTTTCAGCGATCTATACTTGTGTTATTTGTTTTCCCGGTTTTTGATCTCCGCTATTTCCCTGACTCTGCCTGTTGCCTTCTCCTTATCGGATTATATGCTTTATCCTTTGACTGCCTATCTGTGTACCGAACCCTGTTTTTGGAAAGTAAAGACTATTCTTTTGATTCAAGATTTTTGTCTCTGAGTCATGCGTTTGAGTCCTCTGCCTGCGTACCACAGTCATTACAGTTAGCATCGTTAGCATTGCGCTAAAGCTGTTCCCCGGAGGCTTGTTATCCCGCATGTCACATGTCACATGGCGGGGAGGATCGCTTGGTTTAGCGGTAGACGCTTGGGTCTGACAAGACGGAGACACGTGTTCAAACCCCGCTGGTTACAATTACACAGACTGACAGCTCCTCACCAACCTCTCTATGCATAAGACATCACAGGTCTGGTCCCTCGTGGGAGGGAGAGAGGGAGGGAGGGAGAGGGACTGAAAGAGGGACTGAGGGAGAGAGAGATGCGGCTGTGGAGGAGGGAGAGGGAACAGGGCTGTCTGAGAGAGAGAGAAAGAGAGAGAGAGAGAAAGAGAGACAGAGAGAGAGAGAGAAAGAGAGAGAGAGAGAGAACCTCAGAATGTCTCTGTTCTCCTGAGAGAGAAACACACGCTTGATGTCACACTGTCCTCCACCCCTGTACTGACAGCTCTAAGAGGAGGGGGGAGGGGGGAGGGGGGAGAGGGTTGAACAAGAGAATAGAGAAATGCGGATAGAAAGAGACAGCGAAAAATAGAATGTGGATTGAAAAAGAGCCAAAGATTGTGGTTTATTGATCCATAGAAAGACTCCATCACTCAGATCTGAGGTCACAGGCAGAGAGGATTCTGGGATACGCATGGTCTACTTTTACAGGACTGGGGAGAGGAGGGAGAGGAGGGAGGGAGGAGGAGGGAGGAGAGGAGAGAGAGGAGAGGAGGGGGAGGAGGGGGAGGGGGGAGGGAGGAGGGGGAGGAGAGTCTCCCAATTACAAGTCATTAACAGAATTTTGACAAGCAAGATCACACTGAAGGCTTACGCTTCATATTGCATCTGTAGGGGGGGAGAGAGGGGGGAGGGAGGGAGAGAGGGGGAGAAGGGAGGAGTGGGAAAGGGAATGGGGGAGGAAAGGAGGAAGGAAGGCAGAGAGGGGTGAAGAAAGAGGGAGGGATATGGGAAAGAGGGATGAAGAAAGAGTGGGAAGGAGAGAGAGAGGGGGCAGAGCCATTCTAACTCTGGCCATAGACTCAGAGACACATAGAGAGCACACACACACAAACACACACACACACACACACACACACACACACACACAGACACACAGACACACACACACGTGCACGCACACAGACACACACGCGTGCACACACACATACGCATACACGCAGACACACATACACACGCACATCTCGATAACGGACTGAGACCATGTGATTGATGTTGATATTCTGACGAGGTCCCATCTCACACCACTTACAGTCTGAATATCATTCATTGATATTGTTATGATATCATTATTATTTGCTAAGTCAAGTTCTATATTGAGGTGTAATGGATACGATAGCTGTATGGAAATATGCCTTGACCAAATATCTTTAAAAAATAGATATTTGATGTTAGCTGGTCTCTCCTGTCCTCTCCTCTCCCCCCCCCCCCCCTCTCTCTCTCTCTCTCCCCCCCCTCTCTCTCTCTCTCCCCCCCCCCTCTCTCTCTCTCTCTCCCCCCCCTCTCTCTCTGTCTCTCTCCCTCTCTCTCTCTTCCCCTCTCTCGCTGTCTCTCTCCCTCTCCCCCCCATCTCTCTCTCTCCCCCCCCCCCTCTAGTTTACAGTATAAACGGTAGCTTTCTCCGCGCGCGGACCCCCACATTCCACACCTGCGTCTCCCCCTCGCGCCAACATTTCCTGTGTTCAGTTTCTCGAGCGGCGCGGCGCGAGATGGGAGGGGTTCCGTTATGAGGTCACGGGAGGGAGTGAACCGGGGCGCCGCGAGCAGAAAGAGAGCGAGCTCTGTGCACTGGCGACGGTAAACACGCGAGGCGGAGACCAACCGGAATGTAGCGCGAGCAGGAAACATTTGATTAGAAACGGTTCTAAACGGAGGATCGAGTAGCGACAAACCACACCGGGGCCCTACTGTTCACTGGGAGAGAACGGAGGGATTACCGAGCGCGGTCTCGCGCGTAACGGGCGTGTTGAACAGGAAGACATTCCGCTGCTCGAGACGGGCGGAGGGGAGCGGGAGACGTACCGCACCGCGAGGAAAGTTTCCGTTTCTTGAAACAAACTGAAAGTCGAAGCACCGCGGACCGGGAGCCATGCACGGCGCGGCCCGGGCGGGATAGTCACTGTTTGGGGATTCAGTTTCGAAGGATTGGTTGTCGGTTTGTTCCGTGGTTTACTCTGTTAATCTGGACTAAAGTTTCCTCCACTGGAAAGTAGAACACCGTTCTCCACGAAGCTGGACGTTCAACGGAACTTTGACCGTGTTTTGTAACTGCGTGCTCGTCGTGTCTCGAGGCTCCGCGCTGGACTGACCGGGACCTCTGACCGGGGGCTCGCGGACAGACGGGCGGGTTACCGTCGGGGTATCTATCCTTCCATTCCTTCTCCCTCGTGGCCTCCTCCTCCTCCGGGATGGATTTGCTGCTCGCGAGGTGCCTTCTGATCGCCGTGATCTCCGCGCGGGGCCTCGCGCTGCTCTGTCTCCCGTGTGACGAGTCCAAGTGCGAGGCAGCCCGCCGGTGCCCCGGGGCCGTGGTGGCCGGGATCTGCGGCTGCTGCTCGGTGTGCGCGCGGCAGGAGAAGGAAAGCTGCGGGGGGGTCTACGGGCTGTACGGGACCTGCGACCGGGGGCTGCGCTGCGTCCTCCGCCCGCCGCTCAACGGAGCCTCCATCACCCAGTACGAGGTCGGCGTGTGTGAAGGTTGGTCCTCCTCCTCCTCCTCCTTGTTGTTGTTGTTGTTTCTCCGTTTCGCAATCCCGGATCTTTGCTGTACCGTAAAGTTGTCTGAGAACACCGGAACACTCCGCTGGTCCGTTACCTCTCTCTCTGCACATGGTGGTCGAATTACTGGTCATTAATGAACAAATCACATCAAATCACATTTTAATGGTCATTTACACAATATACAGGATACTATGTTATGACATATTTTCACTTCTCAACAACGCAACAATCAAACGATATCAATATGCAGCAACCTTAATAATAACAACAATATGGTTCATATTGGCTTAACAGCGAGTTAAACAGTGTCTGTAGGAGGATGTTATTATAATATCTCTACAGGTCTCTAGGTTTATATCTGACACTCTGGTTTGGTTTATTACCAAATTTTGTCATTTTGTGTGAATAGAAGTTTGACTTATAATAACACGTTGTTATGGCATTGAAGAGGTTATCGGTGTTGATAACAGCTGATGATGTCGGTGTTCCCTGGATGTGGTTTCGTTCCTGCGGGTTTCATATCTGGTTAAAGTCGCTACCGTACGTCATAAGCGCGTGTTGCCCGTGCTCCCGGGCTCTGGTGGGCTCGAGAGGGTTAACGTGTTTGCAACATGTGGGTTTTCCATGTCTCGAGGGTATAGTTTAACGGATTCCGTGCTGTTTTTGGCCCCGGTGCCAGTCCCCCCCCCTCCTCTCTCTCTCCGCCACGGGCCGTCGGTGTCTCTGGAATGTCCGCTATGCAGCTCGGCTCGCGCTCAGCCCCGGTTGTCTTACACCACCGCCCCTACCGGAGGATGTTCCCCGCGCGCACACACATACCTGCACTCCTCAGGTGCCGCCGAGTCCAGTTGGTGCCGTTTACACGGTTCACCGGAGCCTCGGTCAGTAATGTGGTTGTATTGTCTAGAACTGTATCTGTTTATCTCGCGACAGCTTACGTAATTGGCACTGTGGAATGTTGATGGAAGCCGGGGGCGCGAGGCTGAGGAGAGGAATCATGATTCCATCTGACAGCTTCTGATTTCAGATTTCATTCCGCTGATATGAGAGGAGAGCAGAGGAGAGTATTAAAGTAGAAGTAATCTACGTTTAGGAGACAACCTGTGAAACAGTCTCATGATATAATGTTAATCAGCTAACATCAGACTCTCAACCCAGACCTAACATCAGACTCTCAACCCAGACCTAACATCAGAAACCCCCCTGTACCATGCTGCCCCCCAGAGATAGTCTCTCCCTACAGATGCTAACCAGCTAGAGGGTTAGGGCTATGGTTAGGGTAATGAGGGTTAGGGTTATTAGGGTTAGGGTAATTAGGGTTAGGGTAATGAGGGTTAGGGTAATGAGGGTTAGGGTAATGAGAGGTTAGGGTAATGAGAGGTTAGGGTTAGGGTAATGAGAGGTTAGGGTTAGGGTAATGAGAGGTTAGGGTAATGAGGGTTAGGGTAATGAGAGGTTAGGGTAATGAGAGGTTAGGGTAATGAGGGTTAGGGTAATGAGAGATTAGGGTTAGGGTAATGAGAGGTTAGGGTAATGAGGGTTAGGGTAATGAGGGTTAGGGTAATGAGAGGTTAGGGTAATGAGGGTTAGGGTAATGAGGGTTAGGGTAATGAGAGGTTAGGGTAATGAGGGTTAGGGTAATGAGAGGTTAGGGTAATGAGGGTTAGGGTAATGAGAGGTTAGGGTAATGAGGGTTAGGGTAATGAGAGGTTAGGGTAATGAGGGTTAGGGTAATGAGAGGTTAGGGTAATGACCTCCAAACAGCTTGTGATGTGTTCATGTTGTATAAGTCTGTGTATGAGACACACACACACACACACACACACACACACACACCTCCCAGGAGAGCTGTAGATGTCGTTGTCGTTGTCGTCCCCCCCCCCACACACACACACACCCCACTTAGTGCCTGTGTCTGTCTGTCCCAGGGGAGACTTTAGCAGCACTCAGGAGCTCTCAGCCTGACACAAGACTTACATTAGACATTCTCTCTCTCTCTCTCTCTCTCTCTCTCTCTCTTTCTCTCTTTCTCTCTCTCTCTCTCTCTCTCTCTCTCTCTCTCTCTCCTCCTCTGTGACCTTTAGAGAGACAGACCCCATCCTCCACATATCTACAGCATGTTCTATTATTGACCAATCACACAGCTCCATCCAGCAGGACCAGGATGTGTTTGATCTCCACTTTAGAAGATGTTTCTGGAGGAGGAGTCATGAATAATCATACATCCCTGAGGGGGAGAGTAGGAGAGAGAGGGGGGAGAGGAGGGAGGAGAGGAGGAAGAGGAGAGGAGAGGAGAGGAGGAGGAGGAGGAGGAGAGGAGGAGGAGGAGGAGGGGGGTAGTGTTGTGGTGTTTACCATATTGGAAGTCATTGATTACGTGCACTAGTTGTTTATGGCCTCTGATTGGTTGATTCTCCTCAGGTCCCCTGTGGGCCAATATGCTAATGAGCCAGATGATGCCCCGCCTCCTGACCTCAGCAGGGAACCTGATTGGCCCCTGAGGGGGCTTGGCAGTCAACAACAAGACAGACAGGCAGACGGGCAGACGGGCAGACGGGCAGACGGGCAGACGGGCAGACATACAGACAGACAGGAGGGCGGGAGGGAGATAATGAGTGTTCGGCTCTGAAGATGATGTCAGTGATGAAGTCATCCACAGATAATTAACCAGCTAGAGGGTCAATCACCTGACACACACCTCACTGCTGCTCTCCCAGGGCGTGTGGGGCGTTCCTCAGTAGCGTCCCCATGCATGCTGTGACCTGAACAGAGGAATGACAACAGTGTGTCTGCTAGGAACACGCTAGGAACACAACACGCTAGCATCATCAGCCTGGGTCAGACAGGTTCAGCCTGGGTCAGATTGGGACAGACATGTTAGACTGGGTTAGACTGGGTCAGCCTGGGTCAGACTGGGTCAGCCTGGGTTAGACTGGTTCAGCCTGGGTTAGACTGGTTCAGCCTGGGTTAGACTGGTTCAGACTGGGTTAGACTGGTTCAGCCTGGGTTAGACTGGGTCAGACTGGGTTAGACTGGTTCAGACTGGGTTAGACTGGGTTAGACTGGGTCAGACTGGGTTAGACTGGTTCAGCCTGGGTTAGACTGGCTCAGCGTGGGTCAGACTGGGTTAGACTGGTTCAGACTGGTTCAGCCTGGGTTAGACTGGGTCAGCCTGGGTTAGACTGGTTCAGCCTGGGTTAGACTGGGTCAGACTGGGTTAGACTGGGTCAGCCTGGGTTAGACTGGTTCAGACTGGGTTAGACTGGGTCAGACTGGGTTAGACTGGGTCAGCCTGGGTTAGACTGGTTCAGACTGGGTTAGACTGGGTCAGCCTGGGTTAGACTGGTTCAGATGTTTAGGTTGACTGTGGTTCTTTGTGACAGAGTGACATCGAGATGTTGGGGTTTAAATAAAACGCTTTGGCTGTTATTACACATTAATAACGTTAATCCCACATTCCCCTGTATGAACATGGTTTGGTGGAGAGCTGCTTTCTGTTTGTTAGATAACCGTCAAGGCTGTGTGGTACCAGTCGTTATGACAACACTATCTACCTGATAGGTCTGTGTCACACGCAGATCTGCTACATCTGTCTAGTCTGACACTGGTTCACAACTCTAAGGTGTGTGTGTGTGTGTGTGTGTGTGTGTGTGTGTGTGTCAGATTCAGCCTCCCATCTCCATCAGGTGTGATTATG
>NW_028152982.1:10000-16336 GCF_951799395.1 Argentina silus | reverse complement strand
GGGAGGCCGGTGGAGGTAGAAATCGGAGGATTGGCACATTGTAATGCATAGAAGGGAATGAGGAATTGTATCAAACACGTGTTTGCAATATAGTCTCCAACGGGATACGTTCTGGGGGATGATTTCTGCACACCAAACAATGTTCTGTGTGCACGTATTATCTGGCTATACCAGCGTTGACCACCTGTGGCGCTGTAAGATACGTCAAAAACGAAATATATACGTTGTGTGAGAGTTATGAGAATTGAAGGATATGTTACTGAGAGAGACTTACGTGGCGGTTAGCCAGTATTAGGCTAATTTCATAATTAGTCATTCATTTTGAGTGGTTAAGGTGGTTAAGGTTTGAGAGAGAGAGAGAGAGAGAGAGAGAGAGAGAGTGAGAATGGAGTAAATGGAGTGTGTGGTTGCTATGCCTCCTTCGTAAGGTGGTTAAGGTTTGGGTAATTTGTCAGGGGAAGGCATGAGCAAATATTAGCATAACCAACAAGATTTAGCACCCAAAAAAAGCAGTCTCAAGCACGATTCGAACCAGCAACATTCAGGATGCAAGTCATCAGTTTGAGACGCACATTCACTGAGCACAAGAAACCGGTTTTGAGAATGAGTGGCTCTTGAGAGTGGGTGTTCGTTTGTATTTTTAAGTATTTTGTAAAGGGGTGTGGATAAGGCTGGAGTTAGTGTAACGTTTAAAGGGCCATTTTGGGAATAGTACATCCATTGTTTGCACTTTTACATGAATGATACTGTATATAGCCATTGATTCTTGAAGAATATCACTTTTAAATGCCTCATGAAGCTTAGTTCAAACTATCTTACCCCGTCAGAACCCACAATATAAGTTAGTTTGACTCCATTTTAAGTAAACAATGCTTTATTGTTGTTTGAATCCTTCTAACCAAGTCGTACACTGAGTCATCCCCCTCAGCCCCCCCCCCAACCCCCCCCCCCCCCCCCCCCCCACCCTTCTCCCCCTGGTGACGGACAGGGACCTGCAACTCCGTGCTTGCTAGCTCAATGACCTTCCTCCTGCAGTCTTCCTCTTCAATATTCATGCTGAGGGAGAACATTAGCATTGTTAGCATGAAAAATGCATGGCGTGTGGAGGAAGAGAGGAGAAGTCCGACCTTTCTAGCCCACATGAGAGCAGGGCAAGAGGGGGGAGAGAGAGAGAGAGAGAGAGAGAGAGAGAGAGAGAGAGAGAGAGAGAGAGTGAAAGTATCCTAGAGAGAGGGAGATTGGTTTCACCTGCGTCACACCACCATGTTTATAAGTTCAACAGGGGAGCTGGAGACTCAGCAGAAATGAGACAGAGTGGAGGTTTCACTCACTGCTGTCCTTCTACAGAGTGTCTAGGCCAGCAGCACAATTCCCAGCCTTACTATGCTCTTCATCCCATTAGCCCACCACCAACATTGCGCCTGAATAAGATGAATTTTCCGGCACATTCTGAAGCGTCCCTTGGCTGTCATTATACTGTGGTGACCTACAGTCTACCCTTCATCTGGGCTAAAGAGAGAGGGAATAGGGAGAAGAAGAGAAGGTTAGAGTTAGAGAAAGGAGGGGGGTGGGGGGGGGGGGCCAGAAGGATTAGTACTGTTAGGTTTCTAGCAGGTTTGTTGACAGTGGGTGGATGGTGGATATGGATGAAGACACTCAAAATATATCGTGTCTGTATGGGACGGCATTCACAAACACACAACTAACACCACAACACACAACCAACACCAACACATACAACTAACACCACAACACACAACCAACACCAAAACATACAACGAACACCAAAACATACAACCAACACATACAACCAACACCAACACGTACAACCAACACCAACACACACAACCAAAACCACAACATACAACCAACACATACAGCCAACACCAACACATACAGGAGAGGAGAGGAGAGGAGAGGAGAGGAGAGGAGAGGAGAGGAGAGGAGAGGAGAGGAGAGGAGAGGAGAGGAGAGGAGAGGAGAGGAGAGGAGGGAGGGAAGAGGAGATGAGAGGAGAGGAGAGGAGAGGAGAGGAGAGGAGAGGAGAGGAGAGGGGAGGAGAGGAGAGGAGAGGAGAGGGGAGTGGAGGGGAGAGCAGAGCAGAGCAGGGGAGAGGAGAGGAGGGGCTGGGGTGGACAGAGTGATAGATGAGAGTTCATCAACACACACACAAAGACCCTCGTCAGCCTGACCCACTACTAAATGGGCCTCTCACAAGCCTGGAGAAATCCTCCATACTACACACCAGAGACTGGCCACAGAGAGAAGAGAAGGGCAGGGAGCGTGGGAGGGAGGGAGAGAGGGGGAGGGGGAGAGAGGGAGGGGGAGAGGGAGAGGGGGGATGAGAGGGAGAAAGAGAGGGGGGAGGGGGGATGAGAGTGCAATTGAGAAATGAATGACTGGCAGTCAAACAGCCAAGCAATAGAATGCGAGAGAGATGTCGCCCAAGCAAGAGACGCCCATGTATGGGACGAGAGGGAAAATGATTTAGAGGACATTCTCCTTGGCTTCCAGTGACCCGGGGAAGAGTTACAGTTATCGAAAGGGAGAGACAGAGTAGGAGAAGCAATTTGGAATCACTGGATCTCATCACGGGTAGCCCTGAACAGTTATTTCGGTCTAACGCTAGACACTTGGGCCCTCCGCGTGGGAGACCCGGGTTCGAACCCTGTCAGTCACCCCATTTACCTCTAGTTCAGTCAGGACACTAATGTCGTTTGAATACGTCGAATGAAAATGGCGTACAGACATTGGATGGCTCCACTCTGATTTAGCTCCCTGCCTGAAGTTAAACAACATTAAATACAATATTATAAGGCAGGGAGCCCATAAACTTCTCAACCCCTCTGTAGGTAGGTAAACACAGAGCCAACCTGCAGGTGGAGGTTGGGGAGGTGGGTGGGATGACCAAAATGGAACTTGCATAGGCAGTGGCGAAAAACACTGTTTAACCACGGTGGAGTGTTGCATAAATTGTCTCTTTTATGCCTTGTGCCATGAAAATGTGATGTGTTTTCCTTTCTTTCATACGTGGAATCCCCTGTCCGTCACCTGGCGGCCTGTCTGTCACCTGAAGGCCAGTTCCTGAAATGGACCAACGTAAACTTCATCACATAGGACGTCTATGTAACAGACCATCTATGTCCCACTGAACTCTTCAACACCCCTTCCTCCAGCATCTGGTCTCGCACGCAGGTATTAGTCAGGCCCCAACCCTGCTGTACTTAACTTCAGATGAAACAGAAGGGTGTTGTAGAAATGCATCTGGCAAATGCTCACACATAAACATACATACACAGATGGTGGCCCATTTACACACGAACAGACACAGACACACACACACACACACATGAACAGACACACACACGCACACGCACACACACTGCCTACACATTTGAAAAAGATGCAGTGTGGAGTAGACATTGTTTCATGAATCGGTCCGTATCAATCCCATCTGATGACTGGCCAGACCTGTTATATAAAGAGACTAGAAATCTGGATGCGCACTTAAAAAGGCTTTGATGATTTTCGACAGATGGACTTGGAGTTTCACATCCGCACTACAGTAGCTAAAAGGGTGTTGCGAATTTGCCAGACGACAAGATTAAGTTGAGATTGGACGTGTGTGTGTGTGTGTGTGTGCGTGTATGTGCGCGTGTGGGTGTGTGTGTATGATTTTTCCCTGAATGTTGACATCTCTGTGGATTTCCTTTGTTTTGATGGAGGGATGGATTTGGGATGGAGGATTTATTGGTGCTGTTCATAAATTAAATTGGGTTTCTGTGCCACTTCTGTCCTACTTATAGGGCAACACGTTAGTCACTGGTTAGTCACACACACACACACACACACACACACACACACACACACACACACACACACACACACACACACACACACACCCCAAACCTCACACACCTCACACATCCATTACCTTAAGGGGTTCTAAAGTGAGGAGAACGCTGATCTAGGATTACCTTTTTCCAACCCAATGACAACATTAACCTCTCACCTGCCTACTAAACTAAATGACACGTCCTTCATCAACACACAGTGCGGCACGAGGATTGGACTTATTGACTTAAAGGTAGACTCAGCGATATGACCTTATCACGGGAAGCGGTATAAACAAAGACGTGTTTTTAGCACACACACACACGGACACGCGGACACACGCACGCACGCACGCAATCTGCATGACGAAAAGGTTGGCGTGTGAATTGTTTGGCTTCGGGCTGGCTATCTCTGCCAGTCGCCGCCTTCGCTATTCGGTGGCCACGTCATATCTCAGAGTGTCC
Organism: Argentina silus; assembly: GCF_951799395.1. Classification (NCBI taxonomy): domain Eukaryota; kingdom Metazoa; phylum Chordata; class Actinopteri; order Argentiniformes; family Argentinidae; genus Argentina; species Argentina silus. The sequence continues at coordinate 12,038 of NW_028152982.1, read as the reverse complement.
CTTTAATGTCCCAAAAAGAAAGCGCCTCGGGAACGTGTGGTTGACTCAACGTCCGATGTGTCATAATTTGACTCATAATCAAATGCGTCATTCTCTCTTGTTCTTGTTTCGGTGTGTCTCGCTCAAATGCTCAAACACTAAAACACCTGTAGCTCAGGAGAGGCTGGTGGAGGTGTGGAGAAATCAGAGGACAGCCTCATTGTCCTCATTGTCATGTAGGCACTCACTGCAATGTAAGTCGCTTTGGATAAAAGCGTCAGCTAAACGGCATATATATTAGATTATTATAAATCATTGTAATGCATGAAATTTCATGTTTGATATCATTTCTCATTCCATGCCATGCATTACCAAATGACTCCCCTGATCCTCAGATTTCTACCACGCCAGCCTCCCCTGCTGTCGAGGGCTCACAGAGAAGACGCAGGCGTGCTTTACTGTAATCTAGACCAACCACAAGAAAGATGTCAGATAATAGTTGTTTTGGTCACAAATTAGGGTCATTTTGTTGGGTTTAAAAAGGAGCTATTGTCATAAAGCCGAAAAAAACCCACAACAAAGAGTCAGGAAGTTGTACAAGTCCCTAGTACTAGAAGTTCCTAGTACTTGTGGCAGACACACACACACACACACACACACACACACATAAAGAACTGTATTGTTATCTAAGCCCTGTCTTTGTTCTGCTCTGTGTCTGGTAAGTATCGGCCTCACGTATGTCTCTCGCTGTAAATGATGAGGTGGCGTTTCTCCTGGTTCAGGGACATGCTACAACACGCTCGCTGAGTCCACGGCATTTCAACGTGCGACTTCCTGCTCCGACCCACATGGGTGAAGACAAAACTCTTTGTCAATTAATGAAGTGTGACAGGCCACCAAATGCCTGGTTCCTATCTGTCAGAGAATGTCCAACTATCTCTCTGAATAGAACAAATATCTATCTGCTCCGCTGTATTACTTACGTTTGGTTTTCCCCCTATTTATCTCCCTCACTCTCGTCCCCCTTCCCACTCCCCCACTCCCCCACCCTCCCACCCTCTCTCTCTCTCTCTCTCTCTACCTCTCTCTCTCTCTCTCTCTCTCTCTCTCTCTCTCTCTCTCTCTCTCTCCAGTATCGTTTTTCTAACCCTTCATGAGAATGCGCCCGCCTCTCCCAAACTCCTTGAGCAGGTTAGGGCAGTTCTCTTGTTTACCTCTCCTCTGATCCCGCCCATCTTTTTTTGCCACTTCCTGGTCACCTGGGCCAGTGGGCAGGCTCTGACTTGCTCCAGGTACAGTCTCAGACTCTCTCTCTCGCTCTCTCTCGCTCTCTCTCGCTCTCTTTCCCACAATTCCCTCAGGACCCACAGGCTGGCTAACATTACCATGCTGAAGAGAGACAGCCAATCAACAAGTGCACTGTGACAGGGACAAAGTCCTCTGTCACCCACTATTCCCCCCCCCCCCCCCCCCCTCTCTCTCTCTCTCTCTCTCTCCCTCCCCCCTCTTTCTCCCTCCCTCGCTGACAGGTATTGAGTTACACCCTCTCCTGAGTGTTACCTGGTCAGGTGAGGCTGCTCTGCTGGAGGAGAACGTCGCTCTCAGAGTCCTGTCCATGTAAGTACTTTACCACGGCCAGTGAATGACCTCTGGAGACAGAGAAGCACACACTGTTCCCAGTGTTGTATCAGAGTAACTTATCTGGATGGCTTTTGAAGGTTAACGTTTGACTTGCTAAGTAAGAAGGAAACATTTGCTTACTGTCTTGTCTGGATATTTGCATGGAAAATATTCCCTCGCGTAAACTGTGTGTGTGTGTGTGTGTGTGTGTGTGTGTGTGTGTGTGTGCCTGTGCATCTGCATGTGTCTGTCTGTCTGCCTGCCTGTCTGTCTGTCTGTCTGCCTGTCTCTCTGTCTGTGTGTGTGTGTGTGTTTGTGCGTCTGTGTCTGCGTATGTCTGTCTGCCTGCCTGTGTGTGTGTGTGCGTGTTTGTGCATCTGTGTATGTCTGTCTGTCTGCCTGCCTGTGTGTGTGTGTGTGTGTGTGTGTGTGTGTGTGT
>NW_028152983.1:0-1000 GCF_951799395.1 Argentina silus | reverse complement strand
AGCGTTGTCAAAGGGCAAATGGAAGGGCTGCTCCAGAATGGGATAGTTTGGAACTTTGTCCCACGGTATAATGCGACCATTTGAGAGGTGTGAGGAGGGGACACAAAGGTACCGTGGTCCATTATCACTAACCGTTGTCATCGGTGCGGGTTACGTAACGATAATAATAAAAGAGAAGCCAGCCATTTCAAAAAGCTGTTTATTATTCCTGTCTGAGTGGTGATGGAGAGCACCTCTACCCTCGAGTCCTCCAGGCTCTCAACATGGCTCTGACATGATGTTGTTCACTGTTCTGACATGATGTTGTTCACTGTTCTGACATGACGTTGTTCACCTGTTCTGACATGATGTTGTTCACTGTTCTGACATGATGTTGTTCACCCCACTGCGTTTATCTCCACTCTCTCAGCATCAGCGTGTGTGTGTGTGTGTGTGTGTGTGTGTGTGTGTGTGCGTGTGTGTGGTGTGTGTCTTTTCTCTCCGTCGGTTCTGTGCGTGCATGCGTGCGCTGCGTTTTTTAAAATTTTGTGTGAATTCCAGAAATTAATATGAAGAACTTCGTAACTTGCACACATTCAGGGCTCAGCCACAGGGGAAGCATAATTAGAGTGCAGGGTGCCAGAAAAATGTGCCTTTCAGAAACGCAGCTTCTATTTTCAACATGTTAGCTGTCTCGCTGTGACCGCTTTCTAGTGACTACCTTTGCCTGTCCAATTTGCATGCTGCAGCACACGTGCAAAGGAAAATGAGAGGACGGATTAATCAGACAGGCATTGAAACCATGTATGAACGAGCTGCTGGAGAACATTGAAATGTGTGAGCCTGCCGCCTCAGACAACATTGCAACAGTGTAGCTTCTCAACAAGGAGGCTCGAGTTCCACTTTCCCCGCGAACACTGTAATAGGCCAAGGCCTATTAACATAAAAAAAAAAACTAAAAAAAACATTACCATAACCGTGAATTGGCTGTTTTTAGGCATTAGGATATCTGTTCTGAATT
>NW_028152984.1:5000-7500 GCF_951799395.1 Argentina silus | reverse complement strand
TTATCTGTTCTGCATAGAAACTTGCTTTGCACACGCTTTCTTTGTAGAATGTATGCACAGGGACAGAGTAGAGAGAGATGGAGAGAGATGGAGAGACAGATGTAGAGAGATGTAGAGAGATGTGGAGAGATGTGGAGAGATGTAGAGATGTAGAGAGATGTAGAGAGATGTGGAGAGATGTGGAGATGTAGAGAGATGTAGAGATGCAGAGAGATGGAGAGATGCAGAGAGATGCAGAGAGATGGAGAGATGCAGAGAGATGGAGAGATGCAGAGAGATGGAGAGATGCAGAGAGATGCAGAGAGATGGAGAGATGCAGAGAGATGGAGAGATGCAGAGAGATGTAGAGATGCAGAGAGATGTAGAGAGATGGAGAGATGTAGAGATGTAGAGATGCAGAGAGATGGAGAGAGATGCAGAGAGATGTAGAGATGCAGAGAGATGTAGAGAGATGTAGAGATGTAGAGAGATGCAGAGAGATGCAGAGAGATGGAGAGAGATGGAGAGAGATGGAGAGATGTAGAGATGCAGAGAGATGCAGAGAGATGTAGAGATGCAGAGAGATGTAGAGAGATGGAGAGATGTAGAGATGTAGAGAGATGGAGAGAGATGCAGAGAGATGGAGAGAGATGGAGAGAGATGGAGAGATGTGGAGATGTAGAGAGATGTAGAGATGCAGAGAGATGGAGAGATGCAGAGAGATGCAGAGAGATGGAGAGATGCAGAGAGATGGAGAGATGCAGAGAGATGGAGAGATGCAGAGAGATGCAGAGAGATGGAGAGATGCAGAGAGATGGAGAGATGCAGAGAGATGTAGAGATGTAGAGATGCAGAGAGATGTAGAGATGCAGAGAGATGTAGAGAGATGGAGAGATGTAGAGATGTAGAGATGCAGAGAGATGGAGAGAGATGCAGAGAGATGTAGAGATGCAGAGAGATGTAGAGAGATGTAGAGATGTAGAGAGATGCAGAGAGATGCAGAGAGATGGAGAGAGATGGAGAGAGATGGAGAGATGTAGAGATGCAGAGAGATGCAGAGAGATGTAGAGATGCAGAGAGATGTAGAGAGATGGAGAGATGTAGAGATGTAGAGAGATGGAGAGAGATGCAGAGAGATGGAGAGAGATGGAGAGAGATGGAGAGATGTAGAGAGATGTAGAGATGCAGAGATGCAGAGAGATGGAGAGAGATGAGGTTCGAGAGGTTCTTTAGCACTGGGATCAAGTCCATTTCCCACCTGAACCAACCCTGGTTCTGATCGGGATGCTCGACACCTTTAATACGGCACATAGTGGGGTCCCCCATGTTGAACACCAGGGGAGGCTGGGGGAGGTAGAGCATAACCCTAACCCTAACCTGTCCTCCGATGTCTACCTCGGCCAGCCTCCCCTGCGGCCTAGTGTAGGTTTCCCTGTGTAGTCTTAACGTTACATTAGCTAAAGTTCTCATCCTGGAGAGGAAACCATCAGTACGCTGACGGTGACCACTTCCTGCACCGACTTAATGCTGTTAGCAACACTGACCCTCTATGCTCAGATCTCCTATTGGCTGTTCCTAACGGCAACTATCAATCCCTGTTATTAAAACTATTTATCTACTCGTGAAGATGAAGATGAAGATGAGGATGAAGATGAAGATGAGGCACTGCAGTTGTCAAGGCTGACGGCGGTGGAGCTCCCTGTTGGCCAATCACACAGCAGTTAGAAAGATGTGCCTTAATTGATGAACCTACTTTAGATCCTAACCCTGGTGACCTCTTCTGTCTCCTCACAGAAACACAGGTTCTAGTGGAGCAGGACAGGGGTCTAGTGGAGCAGGACAGGGGTCTAGTGGAGCAGGACAGGGTTCGAGTGGAACAGGACAGGGTTCTAGTAGAGCAGGACAGGGTTCTTCAGCTGACGCTGTAGAAGAACGGAACCATAAAGGGTTCTAAAGGGTTCTATGTGGCTGGAACTGAAATGGGTTCTTCTACAGGGACAACCGAGGAACCCTTTGTTCAAAGAGTGCAGGTGTTAGGGCTAACCCCAACTCCGACCCTAACCCCAACCCTAACCTTAACTCTAACCCTAACCCTAACCTAACCATACCTCTAACCCTAACCCTAACCTAACCCTAACTCTAACCTAACCTAACCTAACCCTAACCCTAACCTAACCTACCCCTAACCCTAACCCTAAACCTAACCCTAACCCTAACCTAACCCTAACCCTAATCCTGACGGCCGATATCCTTGTGCGTTAGCCGAATAAGAACCCAGTCAAATGAAACTTTATTGACAGTATTTACAAAGACGAGATGAACAAGAAATAAACAAAGCAGAACAAAGCAGAAACAAAGCCTCCCCTCTCCTCTCCTCTCCTCTCCTCTCCTCTCCTCTCCTCTCCTCTCCTCTCCTTTCCTCTTTTCTCCTCTTGAGTTGTCTGCCTCTGGGCCTAACCTTGTCCTAACATACTACATAAGGTGGTGTATTTAGGTCAGGGGAGGCTGGTGGAGGCAGAAA
>NW_028152985.1:35000-37387 GCF_951799395.1 Argentina silus | reverse complement strand
ACACACACACACATACACACACAGTACACACACACACACATACACACACAGTACACACACACACACACACACACACATACACGCACGCAACCACTCTTTCACACACACCAAGTCTGGTACACAGGAGGAATGTTGCAGCAATATGTTATTTCTCCTCCTCCCTCCCCCTCCCCTCCCCTCCTCTCCCCCCCCTCCTCTCCTCCTCCCCTCCCCTCCTCTCCTCCTCCCTCCCCTCCTCTCCTCCCTCCCTCCCTCCCCCTCCTCCCCCCCTCCCTCTCTCCCTCCCCTCCCCTCCTCTCCTCCCTCCCTCCCCTCCTCTCCTCCCTCCCTCCCCTCCTCTCCTCCCTCCCCCTCCTCCCCCCCCCCCCAGGTTCCGTTCTAAGTACCACCCAGATGAGGTGGGGGTGAGGAGGGCGGAGTCTCTGGCCGCTCTGAAGACGCGATTGGGCGTCTTCCTCTTCCTGCTGGACAACCGTTGGATGGACAGCCTGTCACTGGACATGGAGCACGGCCCCGCCATCCTCAAGCTGCTGGACGCAGGTGGGGGGGGAGGTGTGTGGGGGGGTGGATTTAGAATAAGTGTGTTCTGTTCGTTAACCGTGTGTGTGTGTGTGTGTGTCCAGCGGTGATCAAGATGGAGGGGGGGACGGACCATGACCTGCAGGTGTTGGAGGAGGGGGGCTGCGGGGGAGGGGGGGGAGAAGGGGGAGGGGGGGGCAGGAGCCCCCAGCGCCCCCTCCAAGAAAGAGGACACCCCCTCAGCAGAGAGCCAAGCCAGCACACAGCCTCCACAGCACGACAAGGTGTGTGTGTGTGTCTGTGTGTGTGTGTGTGTGCACGTGTGCGTGTGCATGTGTGTCTGTGCTCCTCATTCCTCCGTCTCTGTTTCAGGAGGAGGCGCAGCAGCAGAATGGAGAGAAGGCTGTCGGTGGCGGAGGAGGGGAGGAAGAGGAGGAGGAGGAGGTGGAAGAGGGGGAGGAGAAGGAGGAGAAGAAGAAGAAGACGATGAAGAAACAGCCAAAGGAGGAGGCGGAGCCTAAGAAAGTAAGTCTGGGTTGGTCAGGCAAGTTGTGGTGGTCGGCTTTGGACGTTGGTCTGATTGGACAGATTCGCATCCTCCATTTCTAAACATCTGCCTGCCTGCCTGCCTGCCTGTCTGTCTGCCTGTCTGTCTGTCTGCCTGCCTGCCTGTCTGTCTGCCTGTCTGTCTGTTTGTCTGCCTGCCTGCCTGCCTGTCTGTCTGTCTGCCTGTCTGCCTGTCTGTCTGTCTGTCTGTCTGTCTGTCTGTTTGTCTGCCTGTCTGCCTGTCTGCCTGTCTGTCTGTCTGTCTGCCTGCCTGCCTGCCTGCCTGCCTGCCTGCCTGTCTGTCTGTCTGTCTGTCTGCCTGCCTGCCTGCCTGCCTGCCTGCCTGTCTGTCTGTCTGTCTGTCTGTGAGGAAATTGATGAATGGTGAAGTCCAGCAGGTCCGTCATGGGAACAGTGAAACATGGGAACAGTGAAACATGGGAACAGTGAAACATGGGAACAGTGAAACATGGGAACAGTGAAACATGGGAACAGTGAAACAGTGAAACATGGGAACAGTGAAACATGGGAACAGTGAAACTGCTCTTTGCCTCTGATTGGTGGACAGGAAGGCTGTTGTGTAGAACGTGTCTCTCAAACATGTTGTGCTGAGCTGCCTGTCCTGACCCAATACCACGCTATTACCACGCTATTACCACACTATTACCACGCTATTACCACGCTATTAACACGCTAGTTTATTACTAGTTTGCTTTGGACAATAAACTCGTTACTTGACTGAACGCTTCTTGGAACTTCTTTCACATTATTTCTTCATGGTCTTATTTCACAAGAGTGATATTCCTGCATTCTTGTAGTGTGTGTGTGTGTGTGTGTGTGTGTGTGTGTGTGTGTGTGTGTGTGTGTGTGTGTGTGTGTGTGTGTGTGTGTGTGTGTGTAACCAGTGTCTGGTCTGGAGGTCATGGAACTAAGCCCCTCTCCTTCCTCTCAGGGCAGGAAGAGGAAGCGCAGTGCGTCAGCTGACAGCGGGGAGGGGAGTGGCTCGGACAGTGACTCCTCCCACCAGGAGGAGGAGCGAGAAGAGGAGGAGGAGGAGGAGGAGGGAGAGGAAGGTGAGAAAGGGGGGAGGGAGGGAAGGAAGGAGGGGGGGGGGGGAGGGGAGAGGAAGATGAGAGAGGGGAGGGAGGGGGGAGGGAGGGAGGAGATCTCAGATGGAGGTCGAGAGACAAATGAAATACGTGTTAACTCTGTACACACACACTACAGACACTACGTCTACACACCACACACACACTACACACACACAACCCTAACCCAGGGTTAACCCAACCCTAACCCAGGGTTAACCCAACCCTAACCCA
>NW_028152985.1:0-30000 GCF_951799395.1 Argentina silus | reverse complement strand
ACTACTATAACAGCTGTGACCCCCCCTGCAGGTGTTAGACAGACTACTGCTGTACCTGAGGTTGGTCCACTCTGTGGACTACTATAACAGCTGTGACCCCCCCTGCAGGTGTTAGACAGACTACTGCTGTACCTGAGGTTGGTCCACTCTGTGGACTACTATAACAGCTGTGACCCCCCCTGCAGGTGTTAGACAGACTACTGCTGTACCTGAGGTTGGTCCACTCTGTGGACTACTATAACAGCTGTGACCCCCCCTGCAGGTGTTAGACAGACTACTGCTGTACCTGAGGTTGGTCCACTCTGTGGACTACTATAACAGCTGTGACCCCCCCTGCAGGTGTTAGACAGACTACTGCTGTACCTGAGGTTGGTCCACTCTGTAGACTACTATAACAGCTGTGAGTATCCCTCCGAGGACGAGATGCCCCATCGCTGTGGACTCATCCACGTCAGAGGACCTGTACCCCCCAACAGAGTCAACCAGAATGAAGGTACACACACACACACACACAGCTCTTCACCACACAGATAAGCTTCCTACAACAGCTGACACACACACACAGCTGACACAGAACAATACACTCACCGGCCACTTTATTAGGTACACCTTGCTAGTACTGTGGACCCCTTTTGCCTTCAGAACTGCCTTCATTCTTTGTGGCATAGATTCAACAAGGTGCTGGAAACATTCCTCAGAGATTTTGGTCCATATTGACATGATAGCATCACGCAGTTGCTGCAGATTTGTCGGCTGCACATCCATGATGCGAATCTCCCGTTCCACCACATCCCAAAGGTGCTCTATTGGATTGAGATCTGGTGACTGTGGAGGCCATTGGAGTACAGTGAACTCATTGTCATGTTCAAGAAACCAGTTTGAGATGATGTGAGCTTTGTGACATGGCACGTTATCCTGCTGGAAGTAGCCATCAGAAGATGGGTACACTGTGGTCATAAAGGGATGGACATGGTCAGCAACAATACTCAGGTAGGCTGTGGCGTTTAAACGATGCTCAAATGGTACTAAGGGGCCCAAAGTGTGCCAAGAAAATATCCCCACACCATTACACCACCACCAACAACCTTTGAGTTACTGTTGCCTTTCTATCATCTTGAACCAGTCTGGCCATTCTCCTCTGACCTCTGGCATCAACAAGGCATTTTCTCCCAGAGAACTGCTGCTCACTGGATATTTTCTCTTTTTCAGACCATTCTCTGTAAACCCTAGAGATGGTTGTGTGTGAAAATCCCAGTAGATCAGCAGTTTCTGAAATACTCAGACCAGCCCGTCTGGCACCAACAACCATGCCACATTCAAAGTCACTTAAATCACCTTTCTTCCCCATTCTGATGCTCGGTTTGAACTTCAGCAGGTCGTCTTGACCATGTCTACATGCCTAAATGCATTGAGTTGCTGCCATGTGATTGGCTGATTAGATATTTGCGTTACCGAGCAGTTGAACAGGTGTACCTAATAAAGTGGCCAGTGAGTGTATGTTGCTGCTTGGCGTTTGTCTTTGGGAGGCTGCAGTCCTGTCAGATGGACGTCTATGTCCATGGCTGCCAGATATCACAACTACCAGCTGACACCTGAAGCCAAGGCCACTAATACGTGTGGTTAGGGCTAGGCTGGGTTAGGGCTTGGGTTAGGGCTAGGCTGGGTTAGGGCTTGGGTTAGGGTTAGGGCTAGGCTGGGTTAGGGCTAGGCTGGGTTAGGGCTAGGCTGGGTTAGGGCTTGGGTTAGGGTTAGGGCTAGGCTGGGTTAGGGCTAGGCTGGGTTAGGGCTTGGGTTAGGGTTAGGGCTTGGGTTAGGGTTAGGGGCTGGTGGTGTTTTAACAGTTGTGTAGTAAAGGCTTCCTCCATGTACAGATGGGACGAGCAGCCTACCTGTAAAATGGCCGCCTGTCCTCGGCCTTCATCAACAACAACATCAGGTTCTGTTTCCGGGTGTGAGTCCATTTTAGCTCCACTCCGGACCAAAGCCTGAGGCTTGTGTCCAGTTTCCCATTGGTCATCTTGTTGAAGTCCAGAACATTGACCTCTGCTCCCTGGGCCGGACGGACGACCTTCTGTCTCGTCCCGTCTGGGAAAAGCTGTGGTTAGCTCCCACACTATCCTCCCACACACACACACACACACACACACACACACACACACACACACACATACACACACACACATACATACACATACACACCAACATGCGCATCAAGTTATTCTTGTCGTAGTGTTTATCCATTCGACATTTGCCCCCCCCCCCCCCCCCCCCCCCCCAGTGGAACGTGTGTTGAGGCACAACCACTCTGTCGCCACTTGAAGAGTTTTCTTCTTCATGTCTCTCAGAACATTCTGTGGAATATTTACGTTGGCCAACAGATGCTGGATCTTCTCTAGGGCCTCGAGGCCAGGCAGAGGGACACGTCAAAGACCTCCTGGTGATAGAATGTTCCTCCCCACTCACCAGAAACATTAAACTGGTGCCCCAGGTAGGAGTGTGTGTGACAGTCCACAGAGTCCACTCTGATTGCTTTGTTCATGGCGGTAAAACTGGTGGGGGTTGGTCAGATGTTGATCCACCACGTCTGATCCAGTACGACCCGTTTTGTTTCTGTGACTTCCACTCCTGACCATTGCAGACGGCACAGAGGTGTCTGTGATAACATGCTCCTCTCTAGAGGAGATGTGGACATCGTCAGCATACCCCTACCCTGGGTCTGGAGGAGACCCCATACCCCTACCCTGGGTCTGGAGGAGACCCCATACCCCTACCCTGGGTCTGGAGGAGACCCCATACCCCTACCCTGGGTCTGGAAGAGACCCCATACCCCTACCCTGGGTCTGGAGGAGACCCCATACCCCTACCCTGGGTCTGGAGCAGATACCATACCCCTACCCTGGGTCTGGAAGAGACCCCATACCCCTACCCTGGGTCTGGAGCAGATACCATACCCCTACCCTGGGTCTGGAGCAGATACCATACCCCTACCCTGGGTCTGGAGCAGATACCATACCCCTACCCTGGGTCTGGAGCAGATACCATACCCCTACCCTGGGTCTGGAGGAGACCCCATACCCCTACCCTGGGTCTGGAAGAGACCCCATACCCCTACCCTGGGTCTGGAGGAGACCCCATACCCCTACCCTGGGTCTGGAGCAGATACCATACCCCTACCCTGGGTCTGGAAGAGACCCCATACCCCTACCCTGGGTCTGGAGCAGATACCATACCCCTACCCTGGGTCTGGAGGAGACCCCATACCCCTACCCTGGGTCTGGAGCAGATACCATACCCCTACCCTGGGTCTGGAGCAGATACCATACCCCTACCCTGGGTCTGGAGGAGACCCCATACCCCTACCCTGGGTCTGGAGCTGATACCATACCCCTACCCTGGGTCTGGAGCAGATACCATACCCCTACCCTGGGTCTGGAGATTCATACTTAGTCGTACGAAAATAAAAGGACAACTGGTGACAAACACTGTGTGTTTAAGGTATCTTTTAGTTGGTGTAATGGGCAGCAGAGCAGGTCTGTCCTCTGGGTCCAGTTGTGTGGTTCTAAACCAGAACTGAGCTTTACATCAGCTCTTGTAGTGTGTTACCGCAAGATCACCCAGTCTGAAGTACAAAGCATTGCCGTCTTCATTGGTTTGATAGTTCTTGTCACACCTAACTTGATCACTCACCATCACAGGATGTTGTGAGAACCAGTTCCAAATGTTTGGCCTGATTAGCGTCTCCTAAAAGAGGCCACCTGTGAACTCTGAGGGACAGAGACCCTCATAGAATTCATGACCAACACCAGATTCTGAGTCTTGTCAGTCTAGAGGTCTTACAAAGTCATCAATTCCGGTTTTATTGCAGAATAACATGCTTGTTCCTGCCCTGGTGATTTAATACATGGCTTCTGTTTGGGAGAGTGTCTGTGTCTACCATCCAGAGTAGGATGCAGGTAGCAGACATTTGTTGACCGTGGGTTAGAGGGATGCGTCCTCTGCATGTAGATGTTTTGGGGTAAATGCATGTGTTTTTAGGGGTCAGGGTTGTGTGTGTGTGTGTGTGTGATGATGATGGCTCCCCCTGCAGTGTCGGAGTGGCAGCGTGTGTGATGATGATGGTGATGATGATGATGATGATGGCTCCCCCTGCAGTGTTGGAGTGGCAGCGTGTGTGATGATGATGATGATGGTGATGGCTCTCCCTGCAGTGTTGGAGTGGCAGCGTGTGTGATGATGATGATGGTGATGGCTCCCCCTGCAGTGTTGGAGTGGCAGCGTGTGTGATGATGATGATGATGGTGATGGCTCCCCCTGCAGTGTTGGAGTGGCAGCGTGTGTGATGATGATGATGGTGATGGCTCCCCCTGCAGTGTTGGAGTGGCAGCGTGTGTGTGAGGAGCGTCTGGCTCCGCTGCTGAGCGTGACGGACAGCGTGAGTGAGGAGGAGGCAGGGCGGCTGGGCAGGAAGGAGCCGGAACAGGAAGTGGAGAAGTTCCTGCTGGCCAACAGCCAGGAGCTGGGCAAGGACAAGTGGCTCTGCCCCCTCAGCGGGAAGAAGTTCAAGGTAGGGGGGGGGTTCTGTGTGTGTGTGGGGGGGCGGGGTTCTACTGATAAGTACGGTTATTGTATTAAAGGCGGTCTTAATATCTGTGTGTGTGTAGGCTCCAGAGTTTGTGCGTAAACACATCTTGAACAAGCACGGAGACAAAGTGACGCAGGTGAAAAAGGAAGTAGAATTCTTCAACAACTTCCTGTCTGATGCCAAGAGGCCCGCCCTCCCTGAGAACAAGCCCCTCCCCCCTCCAGCCCACGCTCAGGGTGAGACACACATACTCACGCACACACGCACACACACAATGGGAAACTGCAGGCTTATATATTGATTTCTTGTGTGTGTGTGTGTAGGTGTGCCCCCTCCTGGTAGGCCCTACCCTGGCCAGTCACCCCAGAGCCTGCTGGGATTTCCTCCTCAGCCCCGCCTCCCCATGCCCGGCTTCCCAGGTACGGACGGACACACACACCTGTGTTACCATGGTTACCACCGTAGTCACATCCCCTCATCACCTCTCCTGTCATGTGATTAACGTGTGTGTGTGTGTGTGTGTGTGTGTTCGTTCCAGGTGCCCCCCCATACCCGCATAACCAGTTTGGAGCTGGCCGTGGTAACTATGACAACTTCCGTGGACACGGAGCGTATCCAGGGAAAGCACGTAACAACAACAACAACAGGTCTGTCTGTCTGCCTGTCTCTCTGCCTGTCTGTCTGAGTCTCTGATGCATAGTTAAAGAAAGTTCTTGGATCACAAAAAATATTGTGTGTGTGTAGGGGGATGCGTGGGGACCCCCGGAGCATCATTGAGTATCGGGACCTGGACGCCCCTGATGACATGGACTTCTTTTAAACTTTCAGTTTTTTTTAAACTTTTTTACTTTTTATTTTCTTTGATCCCGCGTTTAATTTAGTATATCAGTTATACCCCATACTGCGTACACAGGTGTGTGTGTGTGTGTGTGTGTGCGCGCGCTTCTGTGTGCGTCCGTGCCCACTGAAGCAGTCGTGTGTGTGTGTGTTCAGTGGTGAAGTGTACCTGTATCTGTTGCGTATCTTGACACCCAATAAAGATCAATGAGGGGAAACTGTTCTGTCATAAGTGTTGTTGATTATCATTTATTGAACCGTTATTTCTACAGAAACACACACTGAGACCAAGGCCTCTTCTACAGGAGCCTCCTGTCATCAATATCTCTACAGTCACACAACAACACATCAACAACACGACAGTTAAATACACAAATCAATACATCATATAAAACTGCAATATCTCAGGAGAAACAATCACTTCCTTCACCAACGAGGTCCTCCATCAATCAACACCCTAAACTACCAAGCGGCACCACAACATCCAACTGTCATGTTTTTAGTAGATTGTTCCAGCAGTGAGGTTCACCACAACATCCAACTGTCATGTTTTTAGTAGATTGTTCCAGCAGTGAGGTTCACCACAACATCCAACTGTCATGTTTTTAGTAGATTGTTCCAGCAGTGAGGTTCACCACAACATCCAACTGTCATGTTTTTAGTAGATTGTTCCAGCAGTGAGGTTCACCACAACATCCAACTGTCATGTTTTTAGTAGATTGTTCCAGCAGTGAGGTTCACCACAACTAAAAGCAGATTTACCCAATTTGGTAAGTCATTTTTTTTAAAAGTATTTAGACCTGAGGAACCTCAAGAGTTAACCAACACTGAGAACCAGTGAGGTCATTAATGAGGTTAGGTAATTAATGAGGTTAGGTAAGCCGGGAATGCAGTAAGGCTTCATACACAAAAAAAACCCCGACTTTAACGAGGTCCAGCCAACCTTCTGATAAAGTATGATGAGTATTAAAACTACCACCAGTGATGAAGCGAAGGGCGCTGTGGTAGAGGGTTAGGGTTACGCACTCAGTTAGGCTAACCCTAACCCTAACCCTAACCTACCAGTGATAAAGCGAAGGGTGCTCTGGTAGAGGGCATCCACAGGTTTAAGAGCAGTCGCTGCTGCATTCTGGGAGATGACATCACCGTAATCAAGCCCTGGCAGGAAGGTTGATTGCACAATTTGCTTTCTGCTGTTCAGTATTCCTAGAAAAGACCTTAAATCTTAACTTTTTAACAAGCTCCTCTGTATGCTTTCTGAACATCAATTTTCTGTCAAACCAAATGCCCAGGTATTTCTAAGCGGGGACACGCTCAATGGGGGCACCACCCAAAGTAGTAGTATTTGGTAAATAACATATACTTGATTTTACCAGCATTAAGCACCTCAACTCAACAAAAGCTCTCTGCAGGACAGTGAATGCAGACTGTAGCTCAGAAAGAGCCTGGTCAATCATGGGGGCAATAGCATATAAGTGTCATCAGCATATAAATGCAGGTTATGTTATACATGTTATACATGTTGATGTAAAAAGAACTGGACCAAGAATTGACCCTTGTGGAACACCCTTTTTTATGTCTAGAAAACCTGATTTATCACCATCAGTTAAGACCCTGCGTTCTGTCTATTAAATCTTTTACATGAACCATCTAAATGAAGCCTGATCCAGGCCTACTTCAGACTACCTCTGAATGAGTAGGGAATGGTCGTCCGGGTCGAAGGCCTTGGAGAAATCTAAATAAGGCAGAACAATGTTTTTTTTCTGATCGAGGCCATTAAACTCTTCATGACAAGCGTAGCCGCTGAGACGGTGCTATGACCAGGTCTACACATTTAGAACAGAATGAGAAGATTAAACGGTTCTTATCTGGGAGTTGACCAGGGACTCTAATACGTTGGAAAGGCGAGGTAGCTTGGATATTGGGCGGTAGTTATCTAGGTCGGAGGGGTCACCAGCTTCATGGAGAGGAGCACATGGGCCTTCCAAACCTAGGTAGAGCACCTGAGATAACAGTCAGATTAAACATACACTCACTGAGCACTTTATTAGGAGCACTATACTAATACTGGGTAGGGCCTCCCTTTATTACAACACTATACTAATACTGGGTATACTAATACTATACTAATACTCCATTTGCTCTCAAAACAGCCTCAATTCTTCGTTGCGTTGATTCCACAAGATGTTGGAAACATTCCTTTGAGATTCTGGTCCGTGATGACATGATTGCATCACGCAATTCCTGCAGATTTTTCAGGTGCACTTTCAAGCTGTGAATCTCATTCTACCACATCCCAAAGGTGTTCTATTGGATTCAGATCTGGTGACTGGGAAGAACTGAAGAACACTGAAGCCATTGTCATGTTCATGAAAACAGTTTGAGACGACTTTTGCTTTGTGACATGGTGCATTATCATGCTGGAAGTAGCCACTAGAATTAGATGATTGATTGGTATTAACGGGCCCAAAGTGTGTCAAGAAAACATTCCCCACAGCATTCCACCGCCTCCACCGTGAGAAGGTGTCCAGGTGTTCCTCCATCAGGAGAAGGTGTCCAGGTGTCAATGACTTGGCAAACAGGGGGCCAAAAGCTGCAATATGCCTGTACTTGACTGTTCTCTCATCAGCCAACAGGGGGTGCAGTCAACCGTCTGACCAGGGTCAGCCAAACCACCACTTCTCTCAAATAAAGGCATTACTTATCTACATTTTCTCTGTAATGAGGCCAGAGTCTGAGTTAGGAAGTAGCTTGATTTCGCTTTTTTAATTGATGAGGTGCATCTATTTCTCTGCTGATCAGCTACCGAGTCTGTTTGTAGCTTTGGCCCAGGCTGTGATAACATGCTCCTCTCTAGACCCCATACCCCTACCCTGGGTCTGGAGGAGACCCCATACCCCTACCCTGGGTCTGGAGGAGACCCCATACCCCTACCCTGGGTCTGGAGGAGACCCCAGGCCCGGTTTCTCAACAGAAGGAGATGTGAGAGTTCTGTGGAATACCAAGGATTCGTTCTCTTCATAATTCAAAGCCGTTTAAAGGGGGATGCAGCTGATGAGGGAATGATTCGACCAATAAAGATCATGTAAAAATGTGATATACAGTTGTGGTCAGAAGTTTACATACACTTGTAAAGAACATGTATGTCACGGCAGTCTTGAGTTTCCAATCATTTCTACAACTCTTATTTTTCTGTGATGGATTGATTGTAGCACATACTTCTTTGTCACAAAAAACATTCATGAAGTTTGGTTCTTTTATGAATTTATTATGAGGCTTCTGAAAAAGTGACAAAATCTGCTGGGTCAAAAATATACATACAGCACCTTGAATTAGCAATTTTGCTTTGTGGCATGGCCTCTTAACTTCTTATGAGTGATAATGATTGACTACAGCTGGTGACATATTTCAGCCCATTTAAAAAGGGCTCGTTTGATACACTCATTACACTCAGCCAAAAACGCTACAATGGGAAAGTCTAAGGAGCTCAGCACGGATCTGAAAAAGCGCATAATTGACTTGAACAAGTCAGGAAAGTCACTTGGAGCCATTTCAAAGCAGCTACAGGTCCCAAGATCAACTGTGCAAACAATTGTTTGTAAGTATAAAATGCATGGTACAGTTGTCACTGCCACAATCAGGAAGAAAACGCAAGCTATCACCTGCTGCTGAGAGAAAATTGGTCAGGATGGTCAAGAGTCAACCAAGAACCACCAAAAAGCAGGTCTGCCATGAATTAGAAGCTGCTGGAACACAGGTGTCAGTGTCCACAGTGAAGCGTGTTCGCCATGGGTTGAGAGGCTGCCATGCAAGAAGGAAGCCGTTGCTCCAGAAGCGGCACCTTAAGGCTCGACTGAAGTTTGCTGCTGATCACATGGACAAAGAAAAGGCCTTCTAGAGGAAAGTTCTGTGGTCAGATGAAACAAAAATTGAGCTATTTGGCCACAATGACCAGAAATATGTTTGGAGGAGAGAAGGTGAGGTCTTTCACCCCAAGAACACCATACCTACTGTCAAGCATGGTGGTGGTAGTATTATGCTCTGGGCCTGTTTTGCTGCCAGTGGAACTGGTGCTTTACAGAAAGTAAATGGAATAATGAAGGAGGAGGATTACCTCCAAATTCTTCAGGAAAACCTAAAATTATCAGCCAGAAGGTTGGGTCTTGGATGTAGTTGGGTGTTCCAACAGGACAATGACCCCAAACACACATCAAACGTGGTAAAGGAATGGCTAAATCAGGCTAGAATTAAGGTCTTAGAATGGCCTTCACAAAGTCCTGACTTAAACCCCATCGAGGACATGTGGAGTGTGCTGAAGAAACAAGTCTGTGTCAGAAAGCTGAAAGTTGAACTGCACCGATTCTGTCAAGAGGAGTGGTCAAAGATTCAACCAGAAGCTTGCCAGAAGCTTGTGGATGGCTACCAAAAGCGTCTAATTGAGGTGAAAATGTCCAAGGGACATTTAACAAAATATTAGCATTGCTGTATGTACATTTTTGACCCAGCAGATTGTCACATTTTCAGAAGACTCATAATAAATTCATAAAAGAACCAAACTTCATGAATGTTTTTTGTGAGTGTGTGTGTGTGTGTGTGTGTCCTTGGTCTACATGACAGAAGTTATTTCCATCTGATGAATCGGTGTGACTGCATCATTCTTCCTTCCTACTCAATTCTGACAAACTTTCCAGAAACAACTGCTAATTCCTCTCCCTCCTCTCTCTCTTTCCTTTCTCTGCCTCCCTCCTTCCCTTGTTCTCTCTCTCTCTCTCCCCCTCTCTCCCTCTCTGCCAGCCAACCCTGACGACCTGAGGGGATGTTTACTCCAGATGGACAGCAGTCACACACCAACCAACTGTCTTTCTACCACATCCTGATACAGCCAATCCTGAGGAAGGGGGGGGAGGGAGAGAGGGAGAGTGAAAGAGAGAGGGAGAGAGGGGTGGGGAGGGAGGGAGAGAGAGGGTGAGAGGGAGAGCCCGGCCCGGCCAGGTCATTGTGCAAGTTTCAAGTCTATTTGGATTAATTTTTCCTCACAAGAACCCTACAAATGTAATCCTGTTTCTCTGGTCATAACACATGTCACAGACAAGAGTGTCCAGGTGGAGGGTCTGTGGCAAAGGACTATGCTAAGCTAAGCCTTGTCCTGGTTAATGGCAGAGGACAATGCTAAGCTAAAGCTAAGCTAAGTTTGGGTAAGACAGGTGTTACTATTGTAGATGTGAAAGGATTAAGGACAAGACATTGCACATCTCACACGCACTCACACACTTACATACACACACACACACACACACATACGCAGATGCATTTATAGAGTTCCATGCATACTATGACAAACTACTATACTACATACACTACACTACTATACTACATACACTACATACTACTATACTACATACTACAACTGTGCGGAGGAGGGGAGTGACATGGGAGAATTTGGGGAGATTGAACACCAGACGAGCGGCAGCGTTCTGGATGAGCTGCAGAGGCCTGATGGAGGAGGCGGGGAGTCCAGCCAAGAGTGCATTTCAGTAGTCAAGGCGAGAGATTACAACTGCTTGGACCAAAAGTTGTGCTGCTTCTCTGGTGAGGAATGGACGTATCCTTCTGATGTTGTAGAGGAAGAATCTACAGGAGCGTGCTGTCGCTGTGATGTTCGCCACACAGGATAAGTGGTTGTCAAGGATCACCCCAAGGTTCTTGGCTGTCTGGGAGAAGGTCACAGTAGAGTTCTCTACTGTGATGGAGAAGTCTTGGAGAGGGCAGGCTTTCCCCGGGAGGAAGAGCAGCTCAGTCTTGTTAAGGTTGAGCTTGAGGTGGTAGGCTGACATCCAAGCACAAATGTCTGCAAGAAACGCAGAGACACGTGTTGCTGCCTGTGAGTCAGAGGGGAGGAAAGAGAGAAAGAGTTGAGTGTCATCAGCGTAGCAGTGGTAGGAGAAACCATGTGAGGAAATTACCGAGCCAAGAGATTTGGTATAGAGAGAGAACAGTAAAGGCCCAAGGACAGAGCCCTGGTAGGATGCAAACCAGGAGAGTGCAGAGCCAGAGATGCCCAATTCTGAGAGGGTGGAGAGAAGGATCAGGTGGTTTACTGTGTCGAATGCAGCAGACAGGTCCAGAAGAATGAGAACAGAGGAGAGGGAGGAAGCTTAGCAGAGTGGAGAGCCTCCGTGACAGCAAGGAGAGCAGTCTCAGTAGAGTGCCCAGATTGGTGAGGGTCAATGAGGTTGTTTTGAAGGAGGTAGTTAGACAGTTGGTTAGAGACAGCACATTCAAGGGTTTTAGATAAGAAGGAGAGAAGGGATACCAGCCTGTAGTTATGGACAGCAGACGGGTCAAGAGTTGGTTTCTTGAGAAGAGGCTTGACTCTGGCTGTCTTGGAGGCAGCTGGGACAGATCCTGTGGATAGAGAGGAATTGATTAAGGTGGTAAGGAACAGAAGGAGGTCTTTGGAGATGGATTGAAGAAAGGGGGAGGGGATAGGATCGAGGGGGCAGGTGGTTGCCCGCTTGGATGTGACCAGCTTTAGAACATCCTCAGGGGAGAGGGGGGAGAAATCTGATAAACCAGACACTGGGAGTTGCGCAGTGGGTTTAGGAGGAGAGGTAGGATTGTTGGTGAGAGGTAGAGGGAAAGAGCTGCTAATGTCATCAACCTTCTTTTCAAAGTAGGTGACAAAGTCAGACATAATCTGACAGGAGGGAGGAGGAGGGTTGAGAAGTGAGGAAAATGTGGAAAAAAAATTCCTTGGGTCAGAGACAGAGGATTGAATTTTGGAATGGTAGTAAGAAGCTTTAGCAGCTGATGCAGATGAGGTGTAGTTGAGGAGGAGAGAGAGATAAGGTTCGAGGTCATCAGGGAGGCTGTTTTTCTCCATTTCCTCTCAGCTGCCCGGAGCCCTGTTCTACAAGCCTGCAGGGTTTTAGACAGCCAGGGAGCGCGTGGAGAGGATGGTGCCGGCCTTGAGGTCTGTGGACAGAGAGAGTCGACGGATGAGGAAAGAGAGGACAGGAGGGTGGAGGAAGCTGCATCAGTGGATAGAAGGGAGAAGGATTCAACAGAGGGTAGGGCGGATAAGACAGAGGAAGAAAGAGTGGAGAGTGAGAAGGTACGCAGGCCGCGACGAGAGGATACAGTGTGGGTAGAAGCTGGTTGGGAGGGTGAGCATTTGAGGGGGAGGGAGAAGGATACAAAATGATGATCCGAAACTGGAAGAGGGTTAACAGTGAGGTTGGAGGTATGGGAGGATCTGGTGAAGACAAGGTCAAGCTGATTGCCCGCCTTATGAGTGGGAGGAGAGTGGGACAGGGTAAGGCCGAAGGAGGAGAGGAGGTCAAGTGCTCCAGACGAGTGAAGCTTCTCTGACTGGATGTTGAAGTCACCCAGTAGTGAGAGCAGTGTACTGTCCTCAGGGAAGAAGCTGAGAAGGACATCCATCTCATCTGAGAAGTGGCCAAGCTGACCTGGAGGACAATAGATAACAACAATGTGAAGTTTGACAGGGGAGGTGACAGAAACAGCATGGAATTCAAAGGTGGATATAGACAGGTGTGACAGGGGAAGAACATTATGTGACCACTTAGGCGAGATGAGGAGTCCTGTGCCTCCCCTTCGACCAGAGAGTCTAGGGGAATGAGAAAAGGAGTAGGTATCAGAGAGGGCTGCCGGAGTAGCTGTGTTATCAGGTGTAATCCATGTCTCTGTGAGAGCAAGGAAGTGGAGAGACATGAAGCAGGCATAGGCTGAGATAGCCTCTGCTTTCCGGACCGCTGACTGGCAGTTCCAAAGTAGATTAGGTTGGAAGGGTTGTGAGTGGAGGTGTAGCGTCGATGTGTCCTCCTGATGGATAAAATAACAGGAATGGGGAGAAAGCACAGTGTTTTTTTGCCGATATAGAGGGAGAGGGTTAGTGGGAAAAGTATAAACAATACACTTGGGGTAATAAAGAAATTATCAGAATAGAATAAAAATACTTAGTAGTATGGCCTTCCTCTCAAGCCTTCCTCGATGGACTCCACAGATAGACTCCTATGTCTTCGTGTCAGGAAGCTGTCGCTCTGTGATCGTCATAAAGTAAATGCAGATTCTGTGATTGCTGATGACTAGCAGGGTAGCAGCCCCTCCCACCTGATGATCAGTTAACGACCAGACAGGTTTCACCACTCAATCCCAAATGTATTAGTCCTGATCCAAGGTCGTGGTCCAGGGTGAGCAGGAGTTAAATAGTGTTTAGGCCCTCCCACTGGAGATTGACAGCACTTCACAGCTAATTGACTTCAAACAGATGGCTTCCAATAGAAACTACTTAAGGCAGGATATCCAAACAAACAACTCCTAATAGCACTCTGACTAGAAACAAGATTAACTAACTTACTCAGACTGGAGAACAGGCTTCACCACTCACTCAACCCCAGGCAGGTCTGAACAGGCTGGGCTGGAATGCATGGAATGTCATTTTTTATGTTTTTATTTTTTATTTATACAGGTTTTTTCATTTGTTTCATTGAGATCAAACATTTGTTTCATTGAGATCAAATCCCTTTTTTAAGAGACACCTGTTTCAACAGCAGCAGGGGGAACAGAGTTTCAGACCAAACAACTTACATACACACACACTACACACACACAGTACAACAGTTACATCTAGAAACAAGCGTCATAACTGACAGGGGGCGGGGCTAACCGGGGGGGGACGGTTTCTTTGGTTCCATGGAACTCCCCCCCCCCCCGTACAACAAAATCATCGTGTACGGTCACGTCTCTTCTCTACGTCTCTTTGTGTAGAGAAGTCCCGTGAGAGCGACAGACACGCTACAGAGAGGAGGATCTGAAACGACGCTGCCGCGGTTCCCGACACGTGCACCGGACTCAACGGGAGACGGAGTTTGTTCGATGTCCCGCGGACGTCCAGCACCGAAATGGGCTCGCGCGGTGTGACAGCATGACAGGTGAGTTCAGCCCGTCAGTCCCACGGCCGGTCCGTCAGTCCCACGGCCGGTCCGTCAGTCCCACGGCCGGTCCGTCAGTCCCACGGCCGGTCCGTCAGTCCCACGGGCTATGACCGCTTCTTATACTTGTTGTGTCTTGGTCTTGCCACGGTAACGGTGACGGTGATGAAGAGTTCATATCAGACGGTATTTGTCAGGTGCATCTCGTCGTCCAGCCGGTGACATGGAGAAATGCTTGTGGTCATCTGGCTCCTCGTTCAACAACAATCAAACTAATTAACAGTACAACAACAACAACAACAACAACAACATAATAATAATAATGATGATGATAATGATAATAATGATAATAATAATAATGATAATAAAACAATGATAGTAGTCGTGTAAGGGTGCAGTGTAAGTAGCAGCAATAATTGACAGTAGTAAAATAATAATAATAATCATAATAATAACTATAATACAGTGACAGAGGTGTAATGTAGGTAGCTAGTTGTGTGAGATAAGAATATTTCAGTCTTAGTAGATCATATTTGTGTTCGTGTTTTAGCGCAGTGAAAAGTCGGAGTAGTTTCACTTCGACCGGGAGGGTTAACGGCCACCGGGAGGGTTGACCGGACCTTATAGAGCAGAGCCCCGGGTTTTACTGGCTTTTGGGGAGCGATAAAAACAGCGAATTTGTTGTGAATTTGACTACTAAATACTTTTTAAAGCTCCTCTTTACTACTCTAAATCATCATCATGGTACAGTTTAAATAGTGGTTAAACTACTGGTTAATGGTTTTTATACTGGTTAATGGTTTTATACTGGTTAATGATTAATGGTTTTATACTGGTTGAAGTGGTGGTTAGGGTCAGGGATAGGGTTAGGGTCAGGGATAGGGCTAGGGCTAGGGTTAGGGATGCATGTATAGAGCTGATAGTTGTTGAAGTGGTTGTTAGGGCTAGGGTCAGGATTAGGGTTAGGGCTAGGGTCAGGATAAGGGCTAGGGTTAGGATTCCATGTGTATATATAGATGTAGTAGTGTTAGAAAGCTGTTGCAGGTGTGTAGGTCATTTGGCTGTGGTTTGGTTAGGGTTAGCCCAGGGACAAAAGAACTGTGTTCCCACTTCCTCATACCAAACCGCAAATCTGTATTTATAGTCTGGTTTCTCTCCCTCTCTCCCCCCCCCCCCCCCCCCTCTCTTCTCTCTCTCCCTCTCTTCTCTCTCTCCCTCTCTCTCCTTCTTCTCCCCCCTCTCTCCTCTCTCTCTCTCCTTCTCCCCCCCTCTCTCCTTCTCCCTCCTCTCCTCTCTCTCTCTCCCCCCTCTCTCCCCTCTCTCCTTCTCTCCTCTCTCTCTCCTCTCTCTCTCCTCTCTCTCTCCTCTCTCTCTCCTCTCTCTCTCCTCTCTCTCTCCTTCTCCTCTCTCTCTCCTCTCTCTCCTTCTCCCTCCTCTCCCCTCTCTCCTCTCTCTCCTTCTCCCTCCTTCTCCCTCCTCTCTCCTCTCTCCCTCTCATTTACATTACATTTACATTTATGGTATTTAGCTGTCGCCTTATCCATTGTATTTGTTGTAATATTTGTCTAAGTAAGTGAATCATCTATCCATCAGTCATCATAAGAAAGTAATCTATGCTCAGACCAGGGTTAGGGGGTTAGGGTTAGTACAGGGGGGTAGTGGGGGTGAAGAGGTCTCTAGGGTTAGGGTTAGTACAGGGGGGTAGTGTGGGTGAAGAGGTCTCTAGGGTTAGTACAGGGGGATAGTGGGGGTGAAGAGGTCTCTAGGGTTAGTACAGGGGGATAGTGGGGGTGAAGAGGTCTCTAGGGTTAGTACAGGGGGGTAGTAGGGGTGAAGAGGTCTTTAGGGTTAGGGTTAGTACAGGGGGGTAGTGGGGGTGAAGAGGTCTCTAGGGTTAGTACAGGGGGGTAGTGAGGGTGAAGAGGTCTCTAGGGTTGGGGTTAGTACAGGGGCGTAGTGGGGGTGAAGAGGTCTCTAGGGTTGGGGTTAGGGTTAGTACAGGGGGGTAGTGGGGGTGAAGAGGTCTCTAGGGTTAGGGTTAGTACAGGGGGGTAGTGGGGATGAAGAGGTCTCTAGGGTTAGGGTTAGTACAGGGGGGTAGTGAGGGTGAAGAGGTCTCTAGGGTTAGGGTTAGGGTTAGTACAGGGGGGTAGTGGGGGTGAAGAGGTCTCTAGGGTTAGGGTTAGGGTTAGTACAGGGGGGTTAGGGTTAGATCGGTAGTGACTCTGCAGTCCTGACAGCAGAGGGAAGCTCCTCCCACCAGCAAGGCGCCAGGACAGTGAAAAGCCGTGACTGAGTGGTGCGGCTGCTGCATCCACGTAGAGGCGGCGGTGCCAGGCGGGCAGCCGAGGTGGAGGAGTGGAGTGATGGGCAGGGGTTAGGGTTAGTACAGGGTTAGGGTTAGTACAGGGTTAGGGTTAGTACGGGGGGGTTTGGGGGCTGACCATTGCTTGCAAGTAGGGAGGGGCTGTTCCCTTTGCTGCCCGGTCAGCTGCACCAGGGTCTTGAATCTGATGTGAGTTGCTACCGGGAGCCAGTGGAGGGGAGAATTTTCGTGTTGCCACCTGTCTCTTCCTCCCTCCCTCTCTCTCCCTCCCTCTCTCTCTCTCTCCCTCCCTCTCTCTGTCTCTCCCTCCCTCTCTCTCTCTCTCCCTCCCTCTCTCTGTCTCTCCCTCCCTCTCTCTGTCTCTTCCTCTCTCTCTCTCTCTCTCCCTCCCTCTCTCTCTCTCTCTCCCTCCCTCTCTCTGTCTCTCCCTCCCTCTCTCTGTCTCTTCCTCTCTCTCTCTGTCTCTTCCTCCCTCTCTCTCTCTCTCTCTCCCTCCCTCTCTCTGTCTCTCCCTCTCTGTCTCTCCCTCTGTCTCTTCCTCCCTCTCTCTGTCTCTCTCTCTCTCTCTCTGTCTCTTCCTCCCTCTCTCTGTCTCTCCCTCCCTCTCTCTGTCTCTCCCTCTCTGTCTCTCTCTCTCTCTCTCTGTCTCTTCCTCCCTCTCTCTCTCTCCCTCCCTCTCTCTGTCTCTCCCTCTCTGTCTCTCCCTCTGTCTCTTCCTCCCTCTCTCTGTCTCTCCCTCCCTCTCTCTGTCTCTCCCTCTCTGTCTCTGTCTCTCTCTCTTCCTCCCTCCCTCTCTCTGTCTCTCTCTCTCTCTCTCTGTCTCTCTCTCTGTCTCCCTCTCTCTGTCTCTCCCTCCCTCTCTCTGTCTCTCCCTCCCTCTCTCTGTCTCTCTCTTCCTCCCTCTCTCTGTCTCTCTCTCCCTCTCTCCCTCTCTCTCTCTCTCTCTCTCTCTCCCTCCCTCTGTCTCTCCCTCTGTCTCTCCCTCCCTCTCTCTGTCTCTGGAGCTGCTCATGTACATGATGATGATGATGATGATGATGATGATTCTTGTGTATAGTTACACTGGAATTATTATTATTTATTACAGCTGTCATGTTGGATGGACAAGCTCTTGACCTGTGATAAGTTGGGTGGGTTGATTTGATTGCCCCTGATTGGAAATCTGGATTGTATAAATGTGATGCACTGTTTCGACTGTCCCCAAACCAGGAGAAAGAAGCTGTGTCTCTGTTGCATTGGTAGCTGTAGGCTGTCGCAAGATAAATAGATGGAATTGAACTTTATTTGACGTTTTCTTACTTCAGTGATAAGAATACACAAAAATGATGGTGATGGTGATGATGATGATGAAGATCCGGTGGTGTCTCCACAGCTCCTTGGCTCGACCCCTCCTCCCTCCTCTCCCCGGTGACCCCTCCCCTCAGCAACCACACGGTGACACCGTTGCCTGGCAACCAGTCGTGCAGCAGGGACGACCAGGTGTTCAAGTACGGCGCCTACACCGCCACCTACCTGCTGGTGTTTCCTGTGGCGTTGCTTAGCAACAGCGGAGCACTGTTCGTCTTCCTGAGGCTCACGCCCAGACGCTCCGCCTCCTCCGTCCTCATGACCAACCTCGCCCTATCAGACGCCGGCTTCTCCCTCACCCTGCCGCTGCGATTGGCTTACTACTTCAGAGGCGGTCGCTGGGACCTCCCTGATTGGCTCTGCCGCCTGTGTGTGTACTCCTTCTACCTCAACCTCTACACCAGGTACACGCGCACACACACACGCACACGCACACACACGCCCACACACACACACTAAACACCCACACACACCCAGACCCCCACGCCCTCCTAACCCTCCTGCCCCCCCTCTGTCCAGCGTCCTCTTCCTGACGGGTTTGAGTGTCCTCCGCTGGCTCGCTGTCCTGCAGCCCCTCCGCCACCGCTCCCTGGCCACGCCCCGCCGCGCCTCATTGGCCAGCCTGGGGGTGTGGCTGTTTGTGGGCGTGGCCTCTGGGCCCTTCCTGATGCAGGGCGTGACGGTGAGGGCGGGGCTTAGCCGCTGCTTCGAGCCCTCCGGTCTGCCGTCATGGAAACGCATCTACGCCCTCAACTACGTGGCTGTGGCCTTCGGCTTCCTGCTGCCCTTTGCCACCATCCTCTGTTGCTACGGCAGCATCATCCGACGCTTGACGACCACCGCCGCCGCCGTGGCGACCGAGGAGGGGTGGCGGGGCTCGAAGCGTGGTAACCAGGGGCGACGGCGGCAGCGGTCGGTGCACCTGGTCGCCATGGTGATCGGCACCTTCCTGCTGTGCTTCCTGCCCTACCACGTGGCGCGGTCGCTGCACCTGCACGCCATGGTGGGGGGGTGGGGCTGCGTTACCACGGTGACGCTGCAGCGGGTGTTGGTGGTCACGCTGTGCCTGGCGGCGGGGAACAGCGTGGTTAACCCCTTCCTGTACTACTGCGCCGGCCGGGCCTTCAGGACCACCGTCCGCAACGCCTCCCTCACACACACACGGTCCCTCTCCTCCCTCACACACACACACAGGAGACGCCTCACACACACACACACACACACACCCACGCTCCCTCTCCTCCCTCTCACACACACACACACCACCCCAACACACACACACCACCCTAACACACACACACACACCACCCTAACACACACACACACACCACCCTAACACACACACACACACCACCCTAACACACACACACACCACACACACACACACACACACACTGACCTCCCCAACACAGACCCTTGTGTTTAATGTGTGTGTGTGTGTGTGTTTTCCCCTTATGTTTTTGTCTGTTTTATTCTCTCTCTCTCTACTGTAAAAACAAGATACAACATCATGTTATTACAACACGACTGAGATGGAATTTGTTTGAAGTACAGCTTAGTAACTCTATATGTAAATCCAGCCAGGCCCATAATCCAACAATGTCTCTCTCTCTCTCCCCTCCCCTCCCTCTCTCTCTCTCTCCCCTCCCTCTCTCTCTCTCTCCCCTCCCTCTCTCTCTCTCTCTCTCTCTCTCTCTCCCCTCCCCTCCCCTCCCTCTCTCTCTCTCTCTCTCTCTCCCCTCCCCTCCCTCCCTCTCTCCCTCTCTCTAGCATTGTGTTTTTATAGAATATGTTGAACTGAAATAAAACAATAAAAGATGAAAGTGTGACTTCTGTGTCTGGTGTCCCTGAGGTGGCACAGTGCCACCCGGTGGAAGGGGGAGGAGAAGCAGTCACTCAGAGGGAGGATGGACCTGACCATGTCCTCTTTAGAAACCTTTAATGGAGCCTGGTTAGCTTGGTTTAGACCTGGTCCAGTTTACTCTGGTTGAGACCTGGTCCAGTTGTGTCTGGTTCAGACCTGGTTTAGTCTGGTTCAGCCCTGATCCAGGACAGAGGCAGTGAGAGGAAGGTTTCAGAGGATGTCACTGGTTGTTGATGTTAGAAGAGACCTCACTACAAACTGTTTAGACTTCAGCTGCATAAATATCCTGGGGGAGGGGGGGGCAGAGGAGAGGGGGGGGGCAGAGGGGAGGGGAGGGGGGGCTGAGGAGAGGGGGGGAAGGGGGGGGGGGCAGAGGAGAGGGGAAGGGGGGGGCAGAGGGGAGGGGGGGGGCAGAGGAGAGTCCCCCAGTAGGGACACTCACACACTCATTGGATAAATTCAAAGAATTCCCATATCTCTGACATTGACATTTCAAACATGTTCCCACGCACACACAAACACACACACACACACACACACACTCTCTCTCTCTATCTCTCTCATTTACATTTCCATTTAGGACATTTAACAGAAGTCTTCATCCAAAGCGACTTACAACAAATCCATTTGTTTAAGTAAGTGAATCATCTGAACATCAGTCATCATAAGATAAAGTCATCAATGCTCAGACCAGGGTTAGGGGTTAAGACTAGGGTTAGGGGTTAGGGTTAAGGGTTAACAGTAGGGTTAGGGTTAGGGGTTAGGGTTAAGGGTTAACGGTAGGGTTAGGGTTAAGGGTTAACGGTAGGGTTAGGGTTAAGGGTTAACGGTAGGGTTAGGGTTAAGGGTTAACGGTAGGGTTAGGGTTAAGGGTAGGGTTAGGGTTAACGGTAGGGTTAGGGTTAGGGGTTAGGGTTAAGGGTTAACGGTAGGGTTAAGGGTTAGGGTTAGGGTTAGGGGTTAGGGGTTAGGGTTAACGGTAGGGTTAGGGTTAGGGGTTAGGGGTTAGGGTTAAGGGTTAACGGTAGGGTTAGGGGTTAGGGTTAACGGTAGGGTTAAGGGTTAGGGTTAGGGTTAGGGGTTAGGGTTAAGGGTTAACGGTAGGGTTAGGGTTAAGGGTAGGGTTAGGGTTAGGGTTAACGGTAGGGTTAGGGTTAGGGGTTAGGGTTAAGGGTTAACGGAAGGGTTAAGGGTTAGGGGTTAAGGGTTAGGGGTTAGGGGTTAGGGTTAACGGTAGGGTTAGGGGTTAGGGTTAAGGGTTAAGGGTAGGGTTAGGGTTAGGGGTTAGGGTTAGGGGTTAGGGTTAGGGGTTAGGGGTTAGGGTTAGAGGTTAAGGGTTAACGGTAGGGTTAGGGGTTAGTGTTAGGGTTAACGGTAGGGTTAGGGTTAGGGGTTAAGGGTTAACGGTAGGGTTAGGGTTAGGGGTTAGGGGTTAAGGGTTAACGGTAGGGTTAGGGTTAGGGGTTAGGGTTAAGGGTTAAGGGTTAACGGTAGGGTTAGGGGTTAGGGTTAGGGTTAGGGGTTAGGGTTAGGGTTAGGGTTAGGGGTTAGGGTTAGGGGTTAGGGTTAGGGTTAGGGGTTAGGGTTAGGGTTAGGGGTTAGGGGTTAAGGGTTAGGGTTAGGGGTTAAGGGTTAGGGGTTAGGGTTAAGGGTTAGGGGTTAAGGGTTAGGGGTTAGGGGTTAGGGGTTAAGGTTAGGGGTTAAGGGTTAGGGTTAGGGGTTAGGGTTAAGGGTTAGGGTTAAGGGTTAGGGTTAGGGGTTAAGGGTTAGGGGTTAGGGTTAGGGTTAGGGCCATAGGCAGTCACAATGCTAGAAGAGGGGATTACCACTGAGCCTGTGGGGTTTAGGGGAGGTTAGGGTTAGGGGTTAGGGTTAAGGGTTAGGGTTAGGGGTTAGGGTTAGGGTTAGGGGTTAGGGTTAAGGGTTAACGGTAGGGTTAGGGGTTAGGGGTTAGGGGTTAAGGGTTAGGGTTAGGGGTTAAGGGTTAGGGGTTAGGGGTTAGGGTTAGGGTTAAGGGTTAGGGGTTAAGGTTAGGGGTTAAGGGTTAGGGGTTAGGGTTAAGGGTTAAGGTTAGGGGTTAAGGGTTAAGGGTTAGGGTTAGGGGTTAGGGTTAAGGGTTAGGTTTAGGGGTTAGGGTTAGGGGTTAGGGTTAGGGGTTAGGGTTAGGGCCATAGGCAGTCACAATGCTAGAAGAGGGGATTACCACTGAGCCTGTGGGGTTTAGGGGAGGTTAGGGTTAGGGGTTAGGGTTAAGGGTTAGGGTTAGGGTTAGGGGTTAGGGTTAGGGTTAGGGGTTAGGGCAGCTGACTAAGGTTTGGACTGACATAAGGTTTGGACTGACATATTCAACCTGTCCCTAGCCCAAGCAGCTGTCCCCGCGTGCTTCAAAACCACCTCCATCGTGCCGGTGCCAAAACACTCCACTGCAACGAGCTTAAATGACTTCCGACCAGTGGCACTCACGCCCATCATCATGAAGTGCTTCGAGAGGCTGGTCTTAGCTCAACTCAAGACCTGCCTACCACCCACACTGGACCCCTTTCAATTCGCCTACCGGCAGAACAGGAGTACAGAGGATGCCATTTCAACGGCACTTCACTCCGCCCTGTCCCACCTCGACAAGACTAACTCTTATGTGAGAATGCTGTTTATTGACTTCAGCTCAGCATTCAACACCATCATCCCCTCCAAACTGATCTCCAAACTCAGGCAACTGGGCATCAACCCCTCCCTCTGCAACTGGATTCTAGACTTCTTGACCAACAGGCCGCAGTCTGTTAGGCTTCACAACCACACCTCCTCAACCCTCACCCTGAACACCGGCGTTCCACAAGGCTGTGTGCTGAGCCCCCTCCTTTACTCCCTCTTCACCTACGACTGCACACCTGTACATGGCTCAAACACCATTGTTAAGTTTGCAGACGACACAACGGTGATCGGTCTCATCAGCAACAACGATGAGTCGGCCTACAGGGAGGAGGTCCAGCACCTAACAGTGTGGTGCAACGACAATAACCTGGCTCTCAACACCAAGAAGACCAAAGAACTCATTGTGGACTTCAGGAAGTCTAAAGCTGGCGCACACACCCCCATCCTCATCAACGGGACTGAGGTGGAGCGAGTCACCAGCTTCAAGTTTCTGGGTGTCCACATCTCTGAGGACCTCTCCTGGACCCTCAACACCTCCACCCTGATAAAGAAGGCTCACCAGCGTCTACAACATACTGCTAATGTTGTATGTTGTATGTGTATGTTATGTGTGATACCCCTATGTCTGTATGCTACTTGGAACCTGAATTTCCCCCTGGGATAAATAAAGTTTCTATCTATCTATCTCTATCTTCTTCCTGAGGAGACTAAAGAAGGTCCATCTATCTCCTCAGATCCTGGTGAACTTCTACCGCTGCACCATCGAGAGTATCCTCACCTACTGTGTCACAGTATGGTATGGCAACTGCTCGGCATCGGACCGGAAAGCACTGCAGAGGGTGGTGAAAACTGCCCAACGCATCACCGGTTCCTCACTCCCCTCCATCGAGGCTGTCCAGGGCAAACGATGCCTGCGTAAGGCACGCAGCATCGTCAAGGACATCTCTCACCCCAACCATAGACTTTTCACCCCACTCCCCTCCGGGAGGCGCTACAGGTCTCTCCGCACCCGAACCAGTAGGTTCAGAGGCAGCTTCTTCCCTGCGGCTGTCACCCTGCTGAACTCGAACACTACACCTACCTGACAACCTACTACCCCCGCAACCCCCACCCCCCCCCCCCCCACCCGGACAATTGCACTATTGCACTATACTCCCCTCCCCTGCTCTTACTCAATACCACTGCTCTTCTGTACATACCTGTTCATACTGTTCATAATGCACATAATGCACATATCCTATATTTTCTTTAATACTACTGTACATACTTGTTTATACTGTTTATACGGCATTCCATATTTATATTTATTCTGCATCTACCTCATGTTACTGTTAATACATATATACTGCTAGACTGCATTACCCATACAGCTCATATGCTGCTACACTGCTCATACTGTAACTATTTATTCTGCTATAATGCTACTGCTACTCACATACTGCTATACTGCACTGCTATATTATACTGCTTACATTACTATATTATACTGCACTACTACTGATCATTTATTGCACTACCTGTAAATACTGTTCATTGCACTTTCTGCTATTTTGCACTTCTGGTTAGACGCTAACTGCATTTCGTTGTCTCTGTACTTGTACTCTGCACAATGACAATAAAGTTGAATCTAATCTAATCTAGGGTTAGGGTTAGGTTTAGGGGAGGTTAGGGTTAGGGTTAGGGTTAGGGTTAGGGGAGGTTAGGGTTAGGGAAGGTGTCGGAGCCCAGAAACAAACCTCTCTCCTGTATTTGTTCTAACAGAGGTTTGAGATGAAGGTGGTCGAGGACACAAAGACCACCGTTACACCGTTCAGGTCTTTCTTCCCTCTGGGAGACACCTGCTCGAAACTCCAACTCCCACAATGCACCGCGCTGTTGTGTTTCGCTGTAAAGCAAAATGGCGGTGACCGCAGCCTGCCGCCCGAGCTGCGCCATTCACCGAACCTTCTCCCGGTCCAGCAGCACTGACCCATTCCTCCCGACCAGCAGCACCGTGGTCTGCCGGGAGCCGCTGTTCGTCGTGTCTCTGCAGCGGTACCGGAGGGACCTCGGCTTCGGGATCTTCTTCCCGCAGGCCGTTCCCGCGGCGGCGGCGGACAGCCTGTACGACGCGACCGTCACCGACGGGGACTGCAGACTCCGGGTCACCGTCGACCCGAGCCTCAACCGGCTGGTCGAGAGGAACGTTTTACGGTGCGGTTGTCAACTGCGGAACGTCGTCTTCTCCGCGGGGGTTTCTGTCAGGGAGGACGGCGAGGAGCGGGGCGGCGGCGGGGAGACGTACCGGGTGGTGGGGTTGGAGGTGGCCGGGGAGGGCGGAGAGGACGGGCTCAGCGGGGTGGATGTGGGGGCGCTGCCGTGGTTCGGGCCGGACTCGGCGGGGCCCAGCCTGCTGCCTCTCCGCGCCGCCCGGAGCCTCTATCTCCCGCTGTGGAACAACCAAGACTACACCGGACCGGCGTGGCGGGACACGCCGCCCACACACACCCCTCACACCGGCTCCGACCCGGAGGAGTCCGCGGAGGAGGCGGAAGGTAGGACACCGGTCCGGACCATATGATACAGGAGAGGCTGATGGAGGTAGAAATCGGAGGATGGGCTCATCACAGTTGTGTTTGATACCGTTCCTCATTCAATACCATGCATTACAGTGAGCCCGTCCTCCGATATCTACCTCCCCCAGCCTCCCCTGACTGTGTGTGTGTGTGTGTGTGTGTGTGTGTGTGTGTGTGTCTCTGTGTCTCTGTGTCTCTCTCTGCGTGCGTGTGTGTGTGTCTGTCTCTGCGTGCGTGTGTGTGTCTCTGTGTGTGTGTGTGTGTGTCTCTGCGTGTGTGTGTGTCTATCTCTGCATGTGTGTGTCTCTGTGCGTGTGTGTGTGTTTTGTGCAGGTGTGAGAGCGTCGGTGACAGTGTGTGAGCTGCGGAAGGCGTTTGTGGGGGGCTCGTGTGGCGTGAGGGGCGTGGTCAGGAGTGTGTTACTGGTGCGCGTTCTGAACAAGTCCAGACTGACCTTCTACGGCCGGGCCGACAACAACTGTGAATGCCCTTATAAGGTCAGTACACACACACACACACACACACACACACACACACATAGACACACACGCGCACAGACACACACACATGCATAGATACACACACACACTCATATGCATAGACACACACATGCATAGACACACACACACAGGCATACACACACACACACACACACACACACACACACACACACACACACACACATGCATAGACACACACAGGCATACACACACACACACACACACATGCATAGACACACACAGGCATACACACACACACACACACACATGCGTAGACACACACACACACACACCCACACCCTCTCTCTCACGTCATTCTGTGTTGTTTCTGTTGTGTCGGTGCCAGGCGGAGCTGGATGTGTGTGACGGGTCTGGCCGTGTGTGTGTGGTCCTGTGGAACAGTGTGTGTGTGGAGTGGTACCGCTGTCTGAGGCCGGGCCAGGTTCTGAGGCTGGCTCGCTACAGAGTGAAGGAGAGCTACGACTCCAGAACCAACGACCACTCGGACAGCAATATAGGTACACACACACACACACACACACACACACACACACACACACACACACACACACACACACACACACCACTCTCTTAAAGGTTCATTGTATTGTCAGCTTTTAGTTTAGGAGGTTCTTGGACCACAACCCAACCATGGGTCAACTGTTGCACATGCGGTCGCGCTCATCTCTTGATTTCTCAACGAGCAACCGGCCGCGTAGACGTTGCACACCACTGATTGGTTGGTTAGTGAGTGGCGGCGGAGCTGAAGTGGTTCAGTCCTGGGAGAAGGTTCTGGAGTTTGTGTGGATGACCTGAAACCTGGAGGAAACAAAGGACGGTGGAGCTGCGTTGGGGAATCAAACGGCCAGCTTCCTCCTTCGGCTCTTCTGGCTGGAGGGTTTCAGAAAGCACCAGGAGACGAACTATCCTGAGGGAAACAGGCAGCCTTTGTTTACCAGCTAGCTCGTTAGCTAGCCTGACTAGCCTACAGTACAGAATGACGTCTGCTGCTCTACTCAGACTGCAGCTGTTCTCAACCACTAATAATGAATCCGTCACATGATACATGGCCAAAGGTATGTGGACACCTAAACATCACACCTATATGTGCTTGTTGAACATCTCATTCCAAAACCATGGGTGTTAATATGGAGTCAGTCCCCCGTTTGCTGCTACAACAGCCTCCACTCCTCTGGGAAGGCGTTCCACTAGACTTTGGAACATGGCTGCAGGGATTCACTCCCATTCAGCCACAAGAGCATCAGTGAGGTCGGGCCTTGATGTTGGGTGAGAAGGCCTGGCTCAGAGTCGGGGTTCCAATTCTCCCCAAAGGTGTTGGAGGGGGTTGAGGTCAGGGCTCTGTGCAGGCCAGACAAGTTCTTCTACACAGGGGCATTGTCATGCTGAAACAGGAAAGGGCCTTCCCCAAACTGTTGCCACAAAGTTGGAAGCGTACAATTCTCTAGAATGTCATTGTGCTGTAGCATTAAGATTGTCCTTCAATGGAACCAAGGGGCCCAGACCATTATTCCTACAAACTATACAGTTGGCACTCTGCATCGGGCAGGTAGGGTTCTCTGGCCTGGTAGGGTAGGGTTCTCCTGGTAGGGTAGGGTTCTCTTGGTAGGGTAGGGTTCTCCTGGAAGGGTTCTCCTGGCATGGTAGGGTTCTCCTGGTAGGGTAGGGTTCTCCTGGAAGGGTTCTACTACATGGTGGGGTTCTCCTGGAAGGGTTCTCCTGGCATGGTAGGGTTCTCCTGGTAAGGTTCTCTTGGCATGGTGGGGTTCTCCTGGTAGGGTTCTACTACATGGTGGGGTTCTACTGGCATGGTAGGGTTCTCCTGGCACTCCGGAGAACGCGTTTCCATAGCTCCAGAGAACACGTTTCCACGGCTCCAGAGTCCAATGGCGATGTGCTTTACACCCCTCCACCTCTACATCCCTCCATCCCTCCTCTCCTCCATCCCTCCTCTCCTCCATCCCTCCATCCCTCCTCTCCTCCATCCCTCCACCCCTCCATCCCTCCATCCCTCCAGGTATTGTGCATGGTGATGTCAGGTGATGTCAGGTGATGTCAGGCTTGTATGCGGCTGCTCGCCATGGAAACCCGTTTCATGAAGCTCCTGACGAACGGTTCTGGTGCTGATGCTGATGCTGTCTCCAGAGGCAGGGTAGAACCCAGTGGTCGGTTCTGGTTCTGGTGCTGATGCTGCCTCCAGAGGCAGGGTGGAACCCAGTGGTCGGTTCTGGTTCTGGTGCTGATGCTGCCTCCAGAGGCAGGGTGGAACCCAGTGGTCGGTTCTGGTTCTGGTGCTGATGCTGCCTCCAGAGGCAGGGTGGAACCCAGTGGTCGGTTCTGGTTCTGGTGCTGATGCTGCCTCCAGAGGCAGGGTGGAACCCAGTGGTCGGTTCTGGTTCTGGTGCTGATGCTGCCTCCAGAGGCAGGGTGGAACCCAGTGGTCGGTTCTGGTTCTGGTGCTGATGCTGCCTCCAGAGGCAGGGTGGAACCCAGTGGTCGGTTCTGGTTCTGGTGCTGCAACCCAGGATGATTTTAGGGGCCACATACGTTTGTTGTGTATGAAACACCAGAAGTGTTAATGACAGAACGCTCACACACACACACACACACACACACACACACACACACACACACAAGTCTACTGCACAGGTAACTCCCTCTCTCTCTCTCTCTCTCTCTCAGAGATCAGTCTGAACTCCAGGAATCCGTCAGCTGACATCTCCATCATCCCAGAATCCTCTGTTTCTCCTGACTGCCGTCCGCCCCGCCCCTCCTACTCCTTCTACAGCGGGTACACACACACACACACCATACGTACACACACACACACACACCATACGTACACACACACACACACACCATACGTACACACACACACACACACACCATACGTACACACACACACACACACACACACACCATACGTACACACACACACACACACCATACGTACACACACACACACACACCATACGTACACACACACACACACCATACGTACACACACACACACACACCATACGTACACACACACACACACACCATACGTACACACACACACACACACCATACGTACACACACACACACACACCATACGTACACACACACACACACACCATACGTACACACACACACACACACCATACGTACACACACACACACACACCATACGTACACACACACACACACACACCATACGTACACACACACACACACACACACACACACACCATACGTACACACACACACACACACCATACGTACACACACACACACACACACCATACGTACACACACACACACACACCATACGTACACACACACACACACACACACACACACCATACGTACACACACACACACACACCATACGTACACACACACACACACACACCATACGTACACACACACACACACACACACCATACGTACACACACACACACACACACACACACACCATACGTACACACACACACACACACCATACGTACACACACACACACACACACACACCATACGTACACACACACACACACACCATACGTACACACACACACACACACACCATACGTACACACACACACACCATACGTACACACACACACACACACACACAGCCTTTTGGTGTGTATTCTATAGTATTTCCTGTCTCTTACAGGGAGGAGCTCCTCAGCTGTCCCCATGGAAACGTCTGTGATGTCATTGGCCTGGTGGTGTTCGCTGGCCGGCCTGAACGAATCAGGAACCATGGTGAGGGTCACCAGGGTTACCATGATGATGATGATGATGATGAAGAAGAAGAAGAAGATGATGACATCACTGTGTTTCTCCTGCAGAGGGAAAGGGGGCGGAGCTGATAGAGTATCGCTGGCTGCGATTGGTGGACGGATCTGCTGAACAGCCAATCACGATTCAGCTCTTCTCCACATCACAACCAGAGATACACACCAAGTTATATCCACGTGAGGAGAGAGAGAGAGAGAGAGAGAGAGAGAGAGAGAGAGAGAGAGAGAGAGAGAGAGAGAGAGAGAGAGAGAGAGAGAGAGAGAGAGAGAGAGAGAGAGAGAGAGAGAGAGAGAGAGAGAGAGACCACTCTAGTATCAGTAGTGGTGTGTAACCCCCCCCCCCCCTCCTCTAGTATCAGTAGTGGTGTGTAACCCCCCCCCCTCCTCTAGTATCAGTAGTGGTGTGTAACCCCCCCTCTCTCCCCCTTCCTCTAGTATCAGTAGTGGTGTGTAACCCCCCCCCCCCCTCCTCTAGTATCAGTAGTGGTGTGTAACCCCCCCCCCTCCTCTAGTATCAGTAGTGGTGTGTAACCCCCCCTCTCCCCCCCCCCCCCCTCTAGTATCAGTAGTGGTGTGTAACC
>NW_028152986.1:0-11163 GCF_951799395.1 Argentina silus | reverse complement strand
ACACACACACACACACACACACACACACACACGCACCCCTTCCCGAGTCACAGTGTAACACTGCCCCCTGCTGGTGGGATCATGTCACAGCCCTGAGCTCTGACCAGAAATTACATAACTTCTCGAAAAGTCCGAAATCACGGGTCATTCTCTGGGAGTGAATCACCGTGTCAACATCACCGCTAGCGGCTGTATAAATACCCAGCGGAGGACGTGCTTCTGCGATTCACCGCGGTGCAGAGGCAAGACCATCCGCAGAGAGGTGAGTGGTCCTGGGATGTTACCGGTGCAGAACACCGCTGAGGGCGTCTTGAATTTCACGGTACCAGCCGCGGGCACAGCCGTTTGTTGACAGTTGAGTTGCATTCGCAGAAGGCTGTCTTTAACAAAATGCTTGATTTCTCCGTTAAAAACAACCAAATATATTTATTTTGAGCAGATCATATTTCATCTGCAGTGTATCAATTAGTAGCCGATGAATAATATTGTTAGAAACTTGACATCATGATGAGAAACGATGCTTTTCGGGCTGCCATTCACTGCTTAAAGGTGACCTCAATCATCACAACAGTTGCATGTGTCAAACGCGTCATGAAATGCATTGATTATTAATAGTCTCGAAAATTGCTTAAAGCAATCTAACAACATTGACAAGCTTGACACCAAATGTGCCTTTCCCTGAGTTTGATAGAGTTGTTATTGGTTTGGCTGTGTGTGTGTGTGTGTGTGTGTGTGTGTGTGTGTGTGTGTGTGTGTGTGTGTGTGTGTGTGTGTGTGTGTGTGTGTGTGTGTGTGTGTGTGTGAGTGAGATGGACAGACTCTGATGGTACCAGAGCTATGACCTCATCCTCCTCTCTCCATCAGTAGAGAATTAGAACGTCCAAATCCCCTCTGACACAGAACTCTGGCTCCTGGCCATCCGAGTGATCCTGCAGAATTCTGTGTTCTAATTCCGAGTTCTATTAATAAGGTTCTCTACGGTTCTAGAATCTTGCTGTCCTCCAAACACTGTGACCTATCATGTTTGACTCTGATAACTTTAGAATACTCTATATAGCAGAGAGAGAGAGAGAGAGAGAGAGAGAGAGAGAGACAGAGAGAGAGAGAGAGAGAGAGAGACAGAGAGACAGAGAGAGAGAGAGAGAGAGAGAGAGAATACAGCTACATTACTGTCTTATTGTAAAGTCAGAACAGAATGCTGATGATTTTGAAGGACATTTCTGGGGTTGGCAGAATGGTTTGACCACAAGCGGTCTGTGTGACTTCCATGAGAGACACGGTCTGCTTCCCTGTCTCTCCTTGGGAGGGGCAGAACACTGGATCATTCTAGCCACGCTGAAGGATACAGACAGACAGAGACGATGTCTCTCTCTCTCCGCTGTCCGTGCAGACAACAGCTGGACCACAGCACAATGATGAATTCAGATGGCAGCACACTTGGTATATAACCAAGACTGCTCTGGTCTCTCTCTCTCTGGTCTCTGGTCTCTCTCTTTGGTCTCTCTCTCTCTCTCTCTCTCTCTCTCTTTCTGGTCTCTCTCTCTCTCTTTCTCCCTCTCTGGTCTCTCTAGTCTCTCTGTAACCGGAGTTCCTTCCTCCCTGAGTGTGGTCCTCCTCCTGAGTGTGGTCCTCCTCCTGAGTGTGGTCCTCCTCCTGAGTGTGGTCCTCCTCCCTGAGTGTGGTCCTCCTCCATCAGTGTGGTCCTCCTCCCTGAGTGTGGTCCTCCTCCTGAGTGTGGTCCTCCTCCCTGAGTGTGGTCCTCCTCCATCAGTGTGGTCCTCCTCCCTGAGTGTGGTCCTCCTCCTGAGTGTGGTCCTCCTCCCTGAGTGTGGTCCTCCTCCTGAGTGTGGCCTTCCTCCCTGAGTGTGGTCCTCCTCCTGAGTGTGGTCCTCCTCCTGAGTGTGGTCCTCCTCCCTGAGTGTGGTCCTCCTCCTGAGTGTGGTCCTCCTCCTGAGTGTGGTCCTCCTCCCTGAGTGTGGTCCTCCTCCTGAGTGTGGTCCTCCTCCTGAGTGTGGTCCTCCTCCCTGAGTGTGGTCCTCCTCCTGAGTGTGGTCCTCCTCCTGAGTGTGGTCCTCCTCCTGAGTGTGGTCCTCCTCCTGAGTGTGGTCCTCCTCCATCAGTGTGTGGAGAGACAAGGACCTCTCAGTCAGTACGGAACCCTCCGGCACAGTGACGTCTGGAGAGAGGAGTACGCTACTTTCCATCCGTCCGTTCCTCTGGGTCATCGCCTCCGCTGTGGCGACCTTTCACCTGGTGCAGAACGTCTGTGGACATGTCATCGTACAACGTTCAACCCTGACCCGATGAAGTCATGCTGCTTCCTTTTCTCTCAGAGCCAGTTGGGGACCGAGCTTGTTTGAATACACGAGGGATTAGTGGGCTTGCTGAGAGTAATCCAAACAGATTAGTGGAGAGGAATGTGTGTGTGTGTGTGTGTGTGTGTGTGTGTGTGTGTGTGTGTGTGTGTGTGTGTGTGTGTGTGTGTGTTTA
Source organism: Argentina silus (assembly GCF_951799395.1). NCBI lineage: Eukaryota > Metazoa > Chordata > Actinopteri > Argentiniformes > Argentinidae > Argentina > Argentina silus. Next base: position 8,673 of record NW_028152986.1, on the reverse strand, counting down.
TGTACATTCTCCAAACAAGTGGGAAAAGTAGAAACTTTCATCTGTCAGATTCATGTCTCTCACTGCCAGGCCTCAAGTCTATGCTTGCTGTAAACCAGGGGAGGCTGGTGGAGGTAGAAATCGGAGGACGGGCGGAGGACTACCATTCCTTAATACTGGCCAGGCATTAATGAGCCCCTGCTCCGATTCTGTTCCCTCCACCAGCCTCCCCTGCTGTAGACAACAGAGGAGGAAATCCACTGATCTTCCTCCTTAAAAAGGTCTTCTGAGGCCAACATTGACTTCTTACATTTCACGCATCAAATATGTGACCAATGAAGTCACTGTAATCCATAACAAACAGACTGCAGACGCTGCGGACTTCAGGACTGAATGAAATCTAGAACAGAGGAATTGACGATAAGTCAGTATGATCCTCTAGGACCCGCCGAGGTTCTGAGGCTGCTGGGACTCAGCTGAGAGGGTGTCGCTGCGTAGCCGAGGTTCTGAGGCTGCTGTGACTCAGCTGAGAGGGTGTCGCTGCGTAGCCGAGGTTCTGAGGCTGCTGTGACTCTGAGAGGGTGTCGCTGCGTAGCCGAGGTTCTGAGGCTGCTGTGACTCAGCTGAGAGGGTGTCGCTGCGTAGCCGAGTCCTGCAGGAGAGGAAGGGAGCGTTACGTTGTGGTGCGTGAGAACAGAGCAACATCGCCCTCTAGTGGGGTTTATCAACATCACAACAACATCACAATAACATTACACCATCATCACAACAACATCACAATAACATTACACCACCATCACAACAACATTAGAACAACATTACACCATCACAGCATCATCACACCAACATTACAACAACATTACAACAACATCACAATAACATTACACCATCATCACAACATTACACCATCACAGCATCACAACATCATCACACCATCATCACACCAACATTACAACAACATCACAATAACATTACACCATCATCACAACATTACACCATCACAACAACATCACAACAACATTACAACAACATTACAACAACATTACAACAACATTACACCATCACAGCATCATCACACCATCATCTGATGGTACATCTGAGGTGTGATGTAATTCCAGGCCCATCAGCTGACCCTGACCCATAGACGATAGATGGACTCTCATCTGGCCACGCTTTAATTAAGGGCTAATTAAGGGCTAATTAAGGGCTAATTAAGGGCTAATTAAGGACTCTTCATCGGCTTCTGGTGGAATATGCTCCCACTGACATCACGCTGTCTGTCATCCAGGCTCGGAGCACAGTGGTGATGAAGGTGTCTGGGTCCGTGATGATGATGATGATGATGAAGGTGCCCTGCTCCTCCTGTCTGAGAGTCAAAGTGCTGTGTCTGTTTTTCAGGTTTATACTTCATCCCTCTGAGAGCCGATGATGATGATGATGATGAAGTTACCTGGGTCCGTGCTGGGCCTGGTGCTGCTCCTCGGCTCAGCCCAGTGTCTCCTGCCTCCGTCCAAGGACGACCTCAGCCGTGAGTCAGCCCAAACACTTCCTGATCAATCTCACTGATGTCATCAGTGTCTTCTGTTTATCTACAGTGTGTTCTATCTACAGTGTGTTCTATCTACAGTGTGTTCTATTGTTGGTAAATCCATTGGAGCTGAGGTGAGGCTCGGTTCATTTGAGCTTGACCTTGGAATCCTCCAAAACGTAATGAATAGCCGATATGAAAATACTGTCTGCTTTGTGAATATCAAATTCAGTTGAGAGTTTGGAAAACCTAATCCTCACCTAATGTGAAGTCACTGTCTTCTGTGAATGTCAAGGTCAGTGGAGCTGGAGATGATGTGTCTCTCTCTCCCTCCCTCTCTCTCCCTCCCTCCCTCCCTCCCTCTCTCCCTCCCTCTCTCCCTCCCTCCCTCCCTCCCTCCCCAGAGATCTCCCTGCTGGGGGAGAAGTACCTGGACAAGCAGATAGAGAAGGCCATCAGTGGGGTGAAGGAGATGAAGACAGTGATGGAGAGATCTGGAGAGGAACACAAGCAGTTCCTGTCTGCCCTGGAGAAGACCAAACAGCAGAAGGAGGTATGGTGTCCAGGGGAGGTTGTTGGAGGTAGAAATCAGAGGACGGGCTCACGTGTGTTCGATACCATTCCTTCATTCCGTTCCATTCTGTCCTCTGATTTCTACCTCCACCAGCCTCCCCTGTTGTCATGTAGAGCTGTAATCGATAGAGCAGTGGTTCTCTGTGGCTCAGTTGGTAGAGCACGGCGCTAACAACGCTTAGGTTGAGGGTTCGATTCCTGCTGGGACCATCTATACTGAAATGTATGAACTCACTGCAATGTAAGTCGCTTTGGATAAATACGTCAGCTAAGTGTCAGATATATAATCACAGGCAGCCATCTAGGCTCTGAAGTCTATGACTTCATTCAGCTGAATCCTGACTTCTGTCCTGTGTGTGCATAACATCCTAATCACACACTACTGACTCTCTCCTTCTCTCTCCCTCCCTCCCTCCCTCCCAGGATGCTCTGCAGAGCGCCCAGGAAATGGAGAGGAAGCTGAGTGAGGAGCAGGAAGTGTGTAATGGCAGCATGCAGGCTCTGTGGGAGGAGTGTAAGCCCTGTCTGAAGAACACCTGCATCAAGTTCTACAGCCGGACCTGCAGCTCAGGCTCAGGTCTGGTGGGCCGACAGGTACACACACACATACACACACACACGCACACGCACACACTCACACATACACACACACACACACACACGCACACGCACACGCACACACTCACACACTCACACACTCACACATACATACATACATACATACATACACACTCACACATACATACATACATACGTGGTCCTCTGTGTCTCAGTTGGTAGAGCATGGCGCACTTAGGTTGTGGGTTTGATTCCTGCTGGGACCATCTATACTGAGATGTATGAACTCACTGTAATGTAAGTCGCTTTGGATAAAAGCGTCAGCTAAATGGCAGATATTATATATATATATATATATACACACTCTCCTCCTCCTCCTCTTCTTCTTCTTCACTCACTGACCACCTACTTCCTCCTCCTCCCAGCTGGAGGAGGTCCTGAACCGGACCAATCCCTTCTCTATCTGGGTCAATGGGGAGAACATGGAGGTGCTTCAGCGCCAGGACCAGACCCAGACCCGGCAGTTCCAGACCCTGGAGGACCGGTACTCTGAGGTGGCTGACGGGGTGGACCACATCTTCTCTGACAGCATGAGGGTCTTCGACCACATGCGCTCCCTCCACGCCCCCCTGTTCCCCAGCCCCTTCCGCATGCCCAGCCTCTGGGGCGGAGATGGGGGTCTGGGGGATGGGGGTCTGGGGAATGGGGATCTGGGGGCGGAGGAGGAGGAGGGGGGGCGTACCCGCCTGGCCCGGTCCCCTCTGCTGCAGGACTCAGGGTTCCACGGGTTCCATGGGTTCCACAACATGTTCCAACCCATGATGGACGCGACTCGCAACATCTTTGGCGCCATGGGAACCATCATGGACACTGACATCACCCCCTCTGAGGGTAAGCTACTTATACTACTGTTATTACACTATTACACTACTGTTATTACACTATTACTATTATCACTACTGTGACCTTTGCCCTGTGTTCCAGAGGGGGGTGTCAACGAGGACGTGGTGGTGACGCGGCCGTTCGGGGCCGGACGGATGACCTGCCGGGAAATCCGCCGTAACTCAGCCGGCTGCATCAGGCTGAGGGAGGAGTGTGAGCAGTGCAGGGAGATCCAGTCTCTGGGTAAAGGTTCTGGTTCTGTGTCCTCTGGACCGCTCTGGGCCCGGGGGTTAGAGGTTACTAAACACTGGTGAATGGTGGATCGTCGTGTCAATAACAGCCTGGAATAACGACGTCTCAAACCCGGCCTTAGTGGGAGTGAATTTACTGAGTGAAATATTTGTTATTATTTGATTAATTTTGACACATTAAAACGTCCTGCTTCTCTCCCCTTCTCTCCCCACCGCCCCACCGCCTCTCCCATTCCCTCCACCCACCCCACCCCACAGACTGCTCCGGGAAGCAGCCCCTGGCCGGGCCTCTGAAGGGGGATCTGGAACAGGCCCTGGCCCTGGCTGAGCGCTTCACCCAGGAGTACAGCGCCCTCCTGCAGAGGCTGGAGGAGCAGATGGCCAACACCTCCAGCCTGCTGGACCTCCTCAACAGGCAGTTCGGCTGGGTGTCGTCCCTGGCCAACAACACCCAAAGCCAAGACGGGATCTTCCAGATCCAGACGGTGAGAGAGAGGGGGGCGCGGTGTGCACTGGTTGACCTTTAACCCCCATGGTCTAACTCTGGTCTGGATGGGGGTTTCTTGGCAATAAACCAATTACCTATATTCTATGTATGGCTCCCCTGTCTCTTACATAATAGAGTGTAATAGAATACTTAATTACCCCCCCCTCCCCCTTCCACCCCCCCAGGTGATCTCCAGGGACACTGAGGGGCCAGAGCAGTCAGGTGACACCAGGGTGTCTGTGCAGCTGTTCGACTCCCCAGCCATGACCTTCACGATCCCAGGGGACGTCCCCTGGACCGACCCCAAGTTCTCTGAGCTGGTCGCCCAGGAGGCCCTGGACCGCTACAGACAGACCACTGTGTGAGTCCAGCAGTACTGACACAACTACAGACAGACCTACAGATACACCTACAGACACACGACCATACAGTACTGACACAACCTGACACAACTACAGACCTACAGAAAAACCTACAGAGTACTGACAAAACTACAGACACACCCACAGAGAGTACTGACAACTCGAGACAGACCACTGTGTGAGTTCACCATACAGTGCTTACAAAACTACAGACAGACCAATGTGTCAGTTGCTGCTCCTAACATCATCTGCCTGTATTTCCCTTCCAGAGTGGTGAAGTAAACACAGGAGGACAGCCTTCCCATCATGCACTGCCTGGCCCAGCAGAATGTTCTGGAATGAAACAAAACACACGACACCTACATGTCAACAACGCTACCATAGATCCTGTAATGACAACGACAGACCTGTAGATATAGACCTGGAGATATAGACCTGTAGATATAGACCTGGAGATATAGAACTGTAGATATAGAACTGTAGAGTCTGTGTCACTAGAGCCTTTCCTGCAGTAAACATCTAACCAGAAACATTATCAAGTCAAGTCCAAGTTTACTGATCATATGCACAGGACACAGGATGTAAAATGTCCAATGAAATGCTTACTTTGCCAGCTTCCTCTCAACAGACTAACAACCTGAAGCGTCTATCGTTAAGTAAACAACATCAAGTGTCAAACTCCTGTCTAGAGGAGGGTGATGTAGTAATCCTGTCTAGAGGAGGGTGATGTAGTCATCCTGGAGCAGTAGTCATGCTGACTGTCAGACAGGCCTGCTGTAGCTCTTCTCAGAGGTAGACGGAGCACTGCTGTTCTCCCTGAGGTAAACCTGCTCCTGCTCCAGGCCTCCGGCATCATTCTGTACCCGGTTCTCCTCTGCCCAGAAACCCATCCTGTAGATGAATAAACCCTGTTGATGAATAAACCCTGCTGGAAACACACCTGTAGATGAATAAACCCTGTAGATGAATAAACCCTGTTGATGAATAAACCCTGCTGGAAACACACCTGTAGATGAATAAACCCTGTTGATGAATAAACCCTGTAGATGAATAAACCCTGTTGATGAATAAACCCTGTAGATGAATAAACCCTGTTGATGAATAAACCCTGTTGATGAATAAACCCTGCTGGAAACACACCTGTAGATGAATAAACCCTGTTGATGAATAAACCCTGTTGATGAATAAACCCTGTTGATGAATAAACCCTGTTGATGAATAAACCCTGTTGATGAATAAACCCTGTAGATGAATAAACCCTGTAGATGAATAAACCCTGTTGATGAATAAACCCTGCTGGAAACACACCTGTAGATGAATAAACCCTGTTGATGAATAAACCCTGCTGGAAACACACCTGTAGATGAATAAACCCTGTTGATGAATAAACCCTGTAGATGAATAAACCCTGTTGATGAATAAACCCTGTAGATGAATAAACCCTGTTGATGAATAAACCCTGTTGATGAATAAACCCTGCTGGAAACACACCTGTAGATGAATAAACCCTGTTGATGAATAAACCCTGTTGATGAATAAACCCTGTTGATGAATAAACCCTGCTGGAAACACACCTGTTGATGAATAAACCCTGTTGATGAATAAACCCTGTTGATGAATAAACCCTGTAGATGAATAAACCCTGTTGATGAATAAACCCTGCTGGAAACACACCTGTAGATGAATAAACCCTGTAGATGAATAAACCCTGTTGATGAATAAACCCTGTAGATGAATAAACCCTGTAGATGAATAAACCCTGTTGATGAATAAACCCTGTTGATGAATAAACCCTGCTGGAAACACACCTGTTGTCTGCTTCCCCTTCACTCCATCGCTTGTGTGACGAGCGATGCTGGAACCCGGGTCTCCCACATGGAAGACCCAAGCGTCTAGCATTAGGCCAAGAGGACATCCTCCAGATCGCCAGTGAGATACTGTATGATACTGTATGATACTGTATGATAATGTATGATAATGTGGATATAAAAAAAACGAAGTCCTCCGATGAAGGGGGTGGTGGCTGGGCAAACAGTTAAAAACTATCCTTCAGTCATTCGCAGGTTAAAAAAAATCAATCAAACCATTTCTGCCGGCTCTTCATTGTGACAACATGAGGAACAGACATGACAGAGTGAGAGTCCCAGAGAGGCGTTTAAAATATTGTGCCATTTTTATTTAGTGTAAAAATCACACAGCTGCTAGTTCATTCTGCAGAGAAACATCCATGCAGGTCAACATCTAGGATCTCACAGCCAGAATAGAAGCAATTAAATAGAATATTTGTTTTGCCGTTAGTCAGCAATTAATGCAAATGTACATATGAGATCAAAAGGTGTTTACCATATCATACACTATACAACAAACCCCTTATACAGTACACTGACCAGGACAGCAGGAAGAGAAGGCTCACCTTGGTTCAACAGACAGACAGACAGACAGACAGACAGACAGACACACACACACACACACACACACAGGTAGAAGTAAGGCTTTTGAGGACAGGTTAAGGGGAAAAAACAAACAAAAAAAACACAGGAAGTTCCAGGAAAACAAATAAAAAAAAAAAAAAAAAAAAAAAAAAAAAAGTTACAGTAAAGTTTTAACGCAAACTTCCTACTGGTTAAGATCTCCCACAGGTCCAGACCAAGTGGTTCGTTTGAGCGCCTTATCATAGGAGATGTGGCCGGGGACAACATGCAAGTTAAATGGTGTCTGGGGTGGGGTGGGGTGGCGGGGGGCTCAAGGAACAGGGGGAAAGTGCAGTCGTATGGTTCCTATCCCTCCCCATGCTGGCTTTCAGAGGGATCGGGGGGGGGGGGGGGTTCAGGGCAGCTAGACAGAGCCTGAGCCTCCCTGTTGCCATCAGAGGTTCCATGACAACAACACTCTACTTTGTGTTCTAGAATGTGGTGGTTTTGGAACATCTGGGGCTGACTGTTCCCATGTCAACACCAGCGCTCCACGGAGGATAAAGCCTCAGACTGTCTGTCTCTCTCACTGGCTGGCAGGACAGGGAGGGGGGGTACAGATGGAGGTACAGATGGAGGTACATATGGGGGTACAGATGGGGTACAGGTGGAGGTACAGATGGAGGTACAGGTGGAGGTACAGATGGGGTACAGGTGGAGGTACAGATGGAGGTACAGATGGAGGTACAGATGGGGGTACAGATGGGGGTGGGAGTACAGATTGGGGCACAGGTAAAGGCAGTGTCTGCATGAGCAGCTACAGGGCTGGAGTCAAACAGAACAATGAGGAAGGAGCAGGTTTGACTGTATTCTGGGGTCAATAACTTCACATGGTAACACACACACACACACACACACACACAGAGCTCGGCATCAAATCGCTAGAGGAACAATGAAAAGAAAAAAGAACCCCCCCTTCAAAAAAAACAACGTACACTTGTTGCATCATCACCACTTATGTAACCATTGTCTGCCCCCCCCCCCCCACACACACACACAGACACACACACATACAGACAGGCTAGCCCTCCACCGTTACGTAGCGAGGCAGTTCTGTGCTAAACTGGAACATTAATGAACGTGTTCCTGTCACATGATCAGTCCAAGGCAGCGGCGTCCAATCAAGCATCATCACCTCCCGTGTGGCTCCTCCCCCTCGCCGCAATGATTATCGGTCCTCTCCAGGCCGCCCCCCCCCCCCCCCCCCCCTCCTAACACACACACACACAGCCAATAGTGTGAGACTCTTCTTCAGTCAACTAGACACTTGTTCTGGGGTACCGCAGGGAGGAGGGACATGGCCAGTCACACACCTAGCATAGCATAGTGTAGCACAGCCTAGCCTAGCCTCAGGGAAGAGGAGGGACATGGCCAGTCACACTCCTAGCCTAGCCTCAGGACCTGTGCTATGGTGGCCTATGAGGGACTGCCTTCTACCATAACCTTTGTTTTCTCTCTGATAAATAAAAGTGCCAATAACATTTGTAACATTCCCCATCCCAATGTAACCCCTGCTCTCTGGCTGAGTACGAGTGTGTGTGTGAGTGTGTGTGTGTGTGTGTGTGTGTGTGTGTGTGTGTGT
>NW_028152987.1:0-1000 GCF_951799395.1 Argentina silus | reverse complement strand
TTATTTGCAGTAATGTACGTTTTCCACTGAGGCCTTAAGTCCTGACGGGGATGGGTAAGAACTAACTTTTCTTTTAGTCGGTGTTTGCTGTTTCTGACTTGACGCATTTCAATGAGAATGAGATGTATTCACTTTGCTGAACAAGCTCAAAGTCAAAGTACAGTAATTCTCTCCTTTGCTGAAGTCTGGCGGTGGGATCGGTGAGCGAAACAGCCTGGAGTCTCTGCAGCTGGAAGCTAGGCCAGCCTAATAGGTCTCACTCTGCCCTCCTTCTCTCACTCTCCCTCCTTCTCTCACTCTGCCTCCTTCTCTCACTCTCCCTCTTTCTCTCACTCTGCCCTCCTTCTCTCACTCTCCCTCCTTCTCTCACTCTGCCTCCTTCTCTCACTCTCCCTCTTTCTCTCACTCTGCCCTCCTTCTCTCACTCTCCCTCCTTCTCTCACTCTGCCTCCTTCTCTCACTCTCCCTCCTTCTCTCACTCTCTCTGCTTCTCTCACTCTGCCCTCTCTCTCTCTCTCCCTCCTTCTCTCACTCTCCCTCCTTCTCTCACTCTGCCTTCCTTCTCTCACTCTGTGTGTGTGTGTGTGTGTGTGTGTGTGTGTGTGTGTGTCTGTGCGTGAGCCCCTGTGTGTGTATGTGTATGTGTGTGCGCGACCATGTGTGTGTGTGTGAGCCTGTGTGTGTGTGTGAGCCTGTGTGTGTTTGTGTGAGCCTGTGTGTGTGTGAGCCTGTGTGTGTGTGTGTGTGTGTGTGTGTGTGTGTGTGTGTGCGTGAGCCTGTGTGTGTTGCGTGAGCCTGTGTGTGTGTGTGTGTGTGTGTGTGAGCCTGTGTGTGTGAGAGAGAGAGAGCATATATCCCCATCAGAATATAAGAATACGACAGGCTATTGTATCTGACAACGTCGTTTTAGCAAACCTTTCTGAACACCAGAACAAGTGTGAACAGGAGTTCTTGTTGTTCTTCCAGCTGTAAGGTCTTTGAGGCTGCATCAACAACATGA
>NW_028152988.1:7500-15623 GCF_951799395.1 Argentina silus | reverse complement strand
GCACAACCACAACAACCAGAGGTGAGCTCCAATCATGATGATTATGGTGTGTATAAGCACGTACCTAAGAGAAAGTGGGACTGTAAGTGTGTGTGTGTGTGTGTGTGTGTGTGTGTGTGTGTGTGTGGTGTGTCCTACCTGGGGAGATTCTACCAGACTTCTCCTCCTCTTTTTGATCATCCACTGCTGTGGCTAACTCTGCTCTCCTGGAATACAGCACCAATCACACTGGGTGAGACCCTGTCATACTGTCTCTGACACTGAGCTCCCTCACACACACACACACACACACACACACACACACACACACACACACAACACACACACATACACATTCTCTTTCACACTCATACAGACACAAACTCATACAGACACAATCCTCACGCACGCACAGCACGCACGCACGCACCGCAACACACACACACACTCTCTCTCTTTCACACTCATGCAGACACAATCTCACACACACACACACACACACACACATTCTCTTTCACACTCATGCACACACATACACACACACCCTCTCTCTTGCATAAGCACTCACAACAGACACACACACACCTGAGGGTGGTAGCGGTGGTGGAGGTGGTGGAGTCCAGGTCTTTGTTGAGTCTGTAGTAGTCTACGGTGGAGGAAGCCCCTGCCTCCAGGTGGCAAAAGAAACGGGCCTTCTCATGCTCCTCCTCCAGAGTGTCCATGCCCAGACCCAGACTGGCAATGTTCTGACCCGGCCAGACGCCATCAGAGAGTCTGGGTACACACACCCACACAAGCAAACAAAACCAGTAAGCCTATACAGCTCAAGTATATGAAAGTATCTATCAGACCCTAGTCTGCTACAGGGGAGGCTGGTGGAGGCAGAAATCAGAGGACACCATTCCTCATTCCATTCCATGCATTCCAACGAGCCTGTCCTCCGATTTCTACCTCCGCCGGCCTCCCCTGGTCGGCTCGCTGTGAGCCCAGCCTCACCCTCCGGTTCCAGGCTGTCTCTGCTGAAGATGACCGCCTCTGTCCCCTCTTCCTCCTCCGAGCCCTTCTCCTCTTCTTCCTCCTGGATGGGCTGGATCTCCTCAGCGACTTGCGGAATGTCTTCCCAGATCCCAGCAGCCCTGCGGAATGTCCACATGCCTTCATTGACTGACTGATTTCTTAATGAGTCATGTTAAAAATGCAGGCAGGGCAAAACATTCACAGTGTGAGAGAGAAAACATGCTGGGGTAAATATTTAGCGATATTTTGACGGGGATAGACCGTAACGAAGAGCCTACAGGAGGTTGATGCTGCGCAGGGACTATATTGGTTTAAAACAATGTGGCTGGTAAATGTTCTCATCCACCAGACACTAATGAAGTAATTTCATGCCCTGAACGTGAGACTTATCTGACTCACAGTCGGCACGGCAACAACACAACAAACTAGACATTCCAAACACAGTTACATGGTACAAACGCGTGGGACTGCCGGGACATGTGACCAATGATAAGCTGATCAACAGGTCTGTCTGGTCACCATGGGAACAATGAATAAGAGGTCTCGGAGACACCGTCACCACTTTCAGCTCACCACGTCTTTGGGGTCTCTTGTATTAAATGTGTGTCTCTCAAACGTGTCGTTGTATTTGAGCTGCCTTTCGTTTCCCAGGCTTCATCTGTGTCTGGGAAACCAGCCCATAGTCCACTCTCTGATGTACCGTACAATACCATTTTTCTTGTATTGTACGGCACAGTATACTTGTTACTTGACTAAATGCTTTTGGACTGCAAGACATCTTATTTCACAAGGGTGAGATTCCCACAGAATCAGAGTCACCGTGATGGAAACGCGTGCTTCCTTTCCAATGTTCAACAATACAAATAAATAAATCAAGATGTCATTCAACATGACCAGCTTTAACCATATGTAGGACTGTAACCATAACAACTGCCATGAGACCCTAGCATTGAGCGTCAGTCTGTGACAGTCAGTGTGTTTCTACCTACGAAATAGTCCCATAGTCCCAGAAGTGAAATAGTCCCATAGTCCCAGAAGTGAAATAGTCCCATAGTCCCAGAAGTGAAAACCCAACGGTCACCTGTCACTCCCGGCAGGTCTTTGAACATATAGGAATACTATTTCGACCCGGATCTGGGAGACAAGACCCAGAACTACTACTTGAGTCCGTTTGAATCAGTTCTGGTTCCGTACCAATCCTGACTGTCCGTTTCCAGCCTCTACGGTAGCGTCTAGTCTGCGGGGGATCTGGGGATGTGTGTCTCTCTCTCTCTCTCTACAACCACATCTGCATCCTAATTCTCCACTCCATTTTCAATGAAGTGTGGACTTGTGCACTCCACTCCATGGAGTTAAAAGCATCTAATGGGTGTCAAGAGTCCATGCTTGTAGGTGGTGTCCATGATTACGCTTTAAAGTACAGGGAGTGCACATGACAAGTGCACACTTCAGGGGAAGTGGTTGGAGAATTAGGATGCAGGGCCACGTTACCATCTCCCCTGCTGCTATGGGAATCACTATCACTGCTGGCCAATGGGGTGTCGGGGGGAGTGTCTCTCCTTGGGGCTCCTCCCTCCCGGTGCATTGTGGGGGCTGTAGTCAGTGGGGCTCCTCTGCCCGTCACTGTGGCGGGACTGGGAGTCGTCTTCCGAACTGTTCCGTCCCGCTGGGCTCTGGGAAGCATCCTGATTGGCTCTATGGATCTCGTCCAGCTGGCTGAGCCTATCCAGAGCCTTGCTGCGAGGCTTGGGGGTGGGCTTAGAGGGGGGCTCTGCAGTGGCAGCTAACGGCAGAGCGGCAGGAAGGAAGGAAGGAAGGAGATAGAGGGCAGATGAAGATGAGAAAAGGAAGGAATCATGTACCGCATACAGAGTTAGGCACAAGGGGGTAACACTGCGGAGAATGATGGGGTTGGATGATTCTAGTGTACTGGGGGCCAGGCGAGGCTAGGCTAGGCTAGGCTAGGCTATGCCCTGGGGTGTAGGGAGGAACTGATGCTAGTAGACTGGGGGCTAGGCTAGGCTAGGCTATGCCCTGGGGTGTAGGGAGGAACTAATGCTAGTGGACGGGGCTAGGCTAGGCTAGGCGAGGCTATTCCCTGAGGTGTAGGGAGGAACTAATGCTAGTGGACGGGGCTAGGCTAGGCTAGATGAGGCTATACCCTGAGGTGGGCTTTTCCTGGGACTGCTCTCGTCCTCCTGAGGGGCCGCAGGTTGTTGGGGCTTTTTGACTTTAGTGAATCTGTGTCTGCTAGCCTGCACTGCTCGGAACAGAGAGAGAGAGAGGGGGGGGGGGGGGGGAGGGAGGGAGAGAGAGAGAGAGGGGAGGAAAAAGAGAGAGAGAGAGAGGGGAGGAGAAAGAGAGAGAGGGGGGGGGAGAGAGAGAGAGAGAGAGAGAGAGGGGAGGAAAAAGAGAGAGAGAGAGAGAAGAACAGACGGTTGAAGGACAAACAGACAGCAAGACAAACAGAGCAGTGTGACGAGTTGACAAAAGGGAAAGAGGCGTTTGAAGACGGAGGTGTGGAAGATGGAGGACGCAAACAAAGGAGCCCCGAGAACAAACACGCTGATGAATGACATCACTGATGAATGACATCACTGATGAATGACATCTAAGAGCAACACATTTTCCGGGTTTCTGTGAATCAGATAAACCAGGAGAAGTCAGCATCAACGATCCACTGTGTGTGTGTTAGGAAACACTAAATCTGCTAAAACCCTCACAGGACCACACAACAGCTGGCGGACTGTACTGTATGATCCAGGGGAGGCTGGCGGAAGTAGAAATCGGAGGACGGGGCTCATTGTAATGTGTGGAACGGAATAAGAAATGGTATGGAACAGAATGAGGAATGGTATCAAACACACGTTTGATGCCATTCCCCATTCCGTTCCATGTATTCCAGTGAGCCCTGTCCTCCGATGTCTGCCCCCCTGTATGATCCAAGGGACCACAGACTCCCAGTCTGAGGGTGTAGCTGTGCCTGACGTAAGCCGCATTAAAGCGGAGCCCGGGGCGGGTGGGAAGCCAGTCACTCACCCAGAGATGCCGGAGAGTTAAACCAGAGCCTGTATTCACAAAACATCTCAGAGCAGGAGTGATTTTGTCTTTCAGATCATAATCAACACGATTATATGGATCACATGGATCAGCACTCCTACTCTGAGACGCTTTGTGAATACGGGCTCTGGGCCCTTGAGAGACAGAGAGACAGACAGGCAGACAGAGACACAGATAGACAGACAGACAGACAACAGACAAGGCAACATCTGGCACACAGCCCCCTCTGCTGGCTGTTCACAGACACTACACACACTGCTGACCAAAAATATTACAGAGGAGACAACTAGTGTTGGCAAGCATGTTTGCTATTGAACCACACTATTGTCTAACCACAGATACCATGACTGCATCCACACAGATAGTAGCTGTTACCCTCTCCCGGTTTGACAGACAGACAGACAGACAGATTGACAGACAGGCAGGCAGATTGATATTTAGATAGACAGACAGACAGACAGACAGACAGACAGACAGATAGTTAGATAGACAGATTGACAAACAGACAGATTGATTGGTTGACTGATAGACGTTACCTCTCCCAGGTGCCTCCTCCTTGTCCTCCACCTCCTGCCACCATGGCACAGAGGCAGCTGGTGTCTTCTTCTTTGGTCTGTGAGGAGCGGATTTCCCCAAGCTGTCCAGAACACTGGAGCGCTTCCCGCTTCCCCCCAGATCCACCGACTCATCTGACACCGACTGGGAGGGAAGTCACACGGGTGTCACTCTGAGCTGAAACACTGAACCTGGTTGGTCCTCACACAGACTTAAGAAATGCATCAGAGAGTGGGACGATGGGCTGGTTTCCCAGACACAGATTAAGCCTAATCATAGACTACAAGCATCTTCAATGGAGATTTTCTTTTGAAAATCATTTTTAGTCCCAGAAATTAGGCTTAATCTGTGTCTGGGAAACCGGCCCATCGCCCCACTCTCTGATGCATTTCTTAAGTCTATGTGAGGACCAGTCCGCAATGTTTAAACACCCAGGACTGCATGGACACACATCTTACAACAAGACGTGTCAAAAACACACAACTTTGTCTGGAATCAAACAAAGGTCAAATCTCACTCTGACATGCATGCTTAGCCTACACAGCAGTAGTGCACAGGCCCCATCCCCATCTCACAGCCTCTAGCCTCACTGCCACTTAGCCTACACAGCAGTAGTGCACAGGCCCCATCCCCGTCTCACAGCCTCTAGCCTCACTGCCACTTAGCCTACACAGCAGTAGTTTTGTAGCAGTAGTCTTGCTATTTTGTTAATATTTATTTTTTGTCAATATTTGCTATTGTTTTTTATGTCCCATGCACTAACCTCACCAAGTCAATTTCCTGTATGTGCAAATATATTTGGTAAAATAAAATAATTCTGATTCTGATAGTAGCTATTTGAATTGTCATCTCTGCTTGAACATAGTTTATGATCTGCACACAGTGATCTGGCCACAGACAGATGAGTTATATTCTCCACTGGCCTGGCTGTGTGTGTGACTGAGGTTATGTGGAATAGTAGGATTACAGTACCAGTCAAAGGTTTGGACACACCTTCTTGTCAATGGTTTTTCTTTATTTTTTATTATTTTTTTACATTGTAGATTAATATTGAAGACATCAAATCTATGAAGGAACACATATGGAATTATGTAGTAAACAAAAAAGTTTTAAACAAACCAGAATATGTTTTATATTTTAGATTCTTCAAAGTAGCCACCTTTTGCTTTGATGACAGCTTTGCACACTCTTGGTGAGGTGTGTCCAAACCTTTGACTGGTACTGTATGTATTGTGTAGTTGATTTATACTTGGGAAACACACTGAGACCAAGGGCTCTTCTACCTATTTGATAGCCAAGTGACTAAGAAGGAAACACATGTATACTGTTGTTTTCAAAAAGGTGCAACCATGAACACATGAATGAGTACTAACGCGTTCACCTCCTGTCACGCCGTGTTTCCATGGTGACAGTGGCCTGTCAGTCTTCTTCAGCTAGCTAGCTGCCAATGCTGTCAGGGTCAACTCACCTCTTTCAAAAACTGCTCAAACTGGTCATCCAGCTCCTCTTTGGTCATTCGGAGTGCCATGATGAGGATGATGAGGATGATGTGATGATGAGGATGAGGATGATGATGATAACAGCTCTCACAGAGCTAGCTAACACACTGTTAAAACAAAAGGACATCACCTTCACACATTTAGCTACGAAAATGGACAGGTCCTGCAGACATACTACATTGACGAACTAGCCACTTAGCTAGCTGATGTCCTTATCTTGGCCCTAGAACAAGGCTAAAGCAGCAGGCTAAAGCAGCAGGCTAAAGCAGCAGGCTAAAGCAGCAGGCTAAAGCAGCAGGCTAAAGCAGCAGGCTAAAGCAGCAGGCTAAAGCAGCAGGCTAAGTGACGTTAGCTCCCCCAGCTAGCGACGCACCGTCGCCTGGACACGCTCGGCTGTTGCCATGGTAATCGGCTTAGCTTTGCGTGTTAGCTGCTGAACAGACTGATAGATAGATAGATAGATAGATAGATAGATAGATAGACAGACAGATAGATAGATAGATAGACAGCGAGCTATTGAACTCACCAAGGAAAGAATGAATAATGAGTTCTTGGTAGAAAGAGGCTTCATTTCTCTTCATTTCTCTTCATTTCTCTTCATTTCTCTTCATTTCTCTCGGAGTTTCAACCCGTCGTGTTATGGTTTCATACCGCGTCATGTTCCCGCGACAGGAAGCGGGCGATCAACTCTAACCCCATTGGTTGGAAATGGGGCGCCACGCCCACCCGCCTCTGTTGATTAGCCAATCATCTGTTTCTCTGCGACCTCTGTCAAATCCCCCGCTTGGAGCTCAGGAACGACTGCGTTTCATATATTTATATTATTTCTTACATTTGTTCCCTTATCATCGGAATCTTACACTTGTATTCCCCCATCTAACTCGTATGTTATTCTCAGTCTGTGTCACCCACTGACGATATTTAGTTTCTCTTGGTGGAAACATTCATAAACGTTCATGAACATTCATAAAAGTTCATAAACAAAATAGCGACAACTCAAATTCAGTGATACAGCATTTAGTTAACCAGTCTTTCAAATAGGGATAGAACCAATGTACAGTCCCAGGTGGTTTGTCATTTATTAGATAGACCGTTATTCATTATGTCTTGTTAGAGCAAGTTGACAAAGCCCACATTGCCAACCCATGAACAACCAGAAAAACCTATCCAACACAAACACAAACAGAAAACTTAAAAAACAAACTGAACAAAATGTGTTCATTTTTGTATTGTTGGCCAGTAGATGTGAACCGTATGTCTACACAGCCACCGGTGTCTCTAGTCTATGTGGTCCTCTGTGTGGTCCTCTGTGGTCCTCTGTGGTCCTCTGTGGTCCTCTATGTGGTCCTCTGTGGTCCTCTGTGGTCCTCTATGGTCCTCTGTGGTCCTCTATGGTCCTCTGTGGTCCTCTGTGGTCCTCTGTGGCTCAGTTGGTAGAACATGGCGCTAACAATGCTTAGGTTATGTGTTTGATTCCTGCTGGGACCATCTATACTGAAATGTATGCACTCACTGCAATGTAAGTCGCTTTGGATAAAAGCGTCAGCTAAATGGCATATTATTTATATGTGAATGAAACACACTGATAATGTATGGACCTCTAAATAACGAACCAATCCAATCCAGAAACAATCCATTAACTGGCTAGCCTATCCCGAGGCGCTTATGTGAATCAGCACACTGCTCTTTGCACATCTTGTATTAGTACTGACAATTATTGTAAATTATTATAATGCTGTAAATTAGTGCTGCTATACACTCGGCATTGTATTACTATTGTTATTATTACAGTCATTACTGCTGCTACTGACACTACACCCTGATGCACTACTACTGTCACTGGTTTATTATTATTATATTATATTGTATTGCTGATTTATTGATTGTTGTTGAACGAGGAGCAGGATTCCAAAGCATTTCACGATATCAATTACGGCTGTATGCGATTTACGTGACAAATACAATTTGATTTGAATTGATTTTAAATCTGAAAAGATTTGATACGGTTAAGAA